>NC_067489.1:65577070-65877070 GCF_947179515.1 Apodemus sylvaticus
TTGCATGTAATGTGGAGCTGCCTACTAGAAGTTGTTCTATTAGTATTCATTCCATCACCTTATTAGTGAAAACAGCAGGATGCATAAGGGCCCATACCAATGCATTTGCACAGCATCATTACTTAAAGAAAAGACTCACAAAACCAAGCCAGAAAAAAAAAAAATAGAAAGAAAGAAAGCTTGAATCAACTAATCTTCCAGTTAAGCCTTCCCTGTAGAAAGCATGGGGACAAGCTGGATTTAGCATTTCTTAGAAAGTCATGCTGTTGTGTTGCTGTTAGGACAGGATGGTACAGAAGAGAAGGGAAATGGCTCATTAGTTTACCCCAAAGGGTTATTCAGGCACTGGAGCAGGTAGGAGATGGTGGTGACCTGTGCAGTATAGCAGTAAGGAAACGGAAGAAGCAAACACTAGAAAGAATTCACTCATCTTCGGAATGATTCAGCCTCAGAATGGCCATGCTAACCAGTCACACACAGATTAGAACAGATCAGGCAATTATGATGCAAGAGAATCTACATCCAGAATTATGGACACTTACCACCTAGAAGAAAAGTATATTTTTAAAATGAATCCAGAAGGAAAAATAAGAAAACAAAACACATTTTCAGATGATTAGTTCTTATGATAGCAACTATACATTCCACAGATTTATACTAGTATGCATTGTATAAGACAGAAAACTATTAAACAATACATGAACATTTGAGAGCCCAAAGTGTATAGTACATACTTTTACACACTCAACCAAGGCTGAAAACTACCACTGAAAACACAATCCAAGTAGTGATCTAGAGAAATGTACTGTTATTACAATTTCCTCTTTTTATATCAATCACTTGCTACTTTACACAACTGTGAATTGTTTATATTCGGGACAACTAAAGGCAACATTAAAATATATTTCCTCCCAGGTGTCAAAGGAAATGTAACTGTTTGCTTGTCTTTGCTTAGCAGGGCGCCTCCATGCAGCCCTTGCTGGCCTCAGACTCTCAATGTTCCTACCTCGGTTTCACACCTCTCAGATTCCAAGAGTGTGCCCCGTGCCCATGCATGCTGCTTTATTGGATTGCCTTCATTCCTTAAGAGGCTGAAGCTGGGATTAGACAGATGGTCAAGCCCTCATGATTCTGCAACTGTGGTGACAGACCAGGATATCCACAGTGTGTCTGTGTTCAACCACAGTGGGTGATGTGAATAAAGATTAGACCTCACATCCATCCTTGCTGCTTTATTTCAAATTATTATGAGTAGCAAGATGTATGCTTAACTCAAAGTATTATTAAAACAATGCTAGCAGCCGGGCAGTGGTGGCGCACGCCTTTAATCCCAGCACTTGGGAGGCAGAGGCAGGCGGATTTCTGAGTTCGAGGCCAGCCTGGTCTACAGAGTAAGTTCCAGGAAAGCCAAGGCTACACAGAGAAACCCTGTCTCAAAAAACCAAAAAAAAAAAAAAAACAATGCTAGCTTTTTAAAAGCAATCCAGGACTTAACAGAAAAAAAAAAAATCTCTCAAATTTAACAATGTTTTCATACATTGCATGATAGCCTCAACATGCTTCAACAAGAATGAGATATTAGTATATTTTTCCATTATCAGACATTTCTTAAAAGATGATAAACATACAACCATTTCATGCTGATGGGACTTCAAAATCATCTCTATGACAAGGCTTCTTTATGCTGAATGCCACTGGATAGGCCAGAGCTACATGAGCACATCTATGTTTGAAATGACCCTTTTTAACAAAAAACTTAAATAAAGTATGAGGTAGAAGGGAAAGAGGGACAGGAGGTCCCTGTCATCACGGGATTCATAGAGCCATGTCATAAATGAGCCTCTTGTCTGTCTATGAGAAGGGAGCGGACAAGCCACTGCCTGGTCTTCTACTTATCCAGATGAAGAAATGCGGATCCAAACACTTCCAGGTGCTCACGTAGGGAACCTTCATTTCTGTGTGACGTGTCAGTACCCTACGATCCAAGGAGTCATCATCCAAGTTCTAGACTCGTGATGGACAGGATTTGTGGATACCTGCTACATGCCTCCAGTCCACCAAATTACTATATATCATTCTTCAAAATATGCAAAAGGGAACTTCTGAGTACTTTTAGATTTGTTAAGATTATATTAATGGTATAATCTATTATTCAATTTCCCCTTCTCTCGGCTGCGGTGGGAACCCTTTCTGCACCCTAGACCTCTGATAATAGCTAGTTACCCTTAGAGATCCCACAGAACTCAACACAGAGCTTCTTTACTGAGCTCTGAAGTATCAAGAGAACTGTGTGACCTTCTAGAAAACTGGAACAGATAGTTGCTATATAGTAGTCATCTTCACATAGCTTCTAAGATCACAAAGTAAAATTTATGAAGTTTATACTTTTATTTAAAACAGTTGATGAGATAGTTGATTTTTGTGATGGATTTTATTTGATATTTTAGCTAGTTAACCAAACAGGTGAGTTGGATTCAGAAAAGACTAAATTGCTTTACCTATTAAAATGCCAATTTCAGTTCTAACTTACATTATCTTTCCAACATTATGTACACCTAGTAAAGAGATGACAGAACAAGTAAAACTTCTGTCTGCCATCTGGTGGAGAAAGATAATATAGAATACACACATTAAAACCATTCTAGGTACTTATTTAAAAAAAAAAAACTGTTTTTTTAAATTATTCTGTGCTAGCATGTGGAACGAATGGGATATTTCTTTTTTTTTTTTTTGAAAGTGTATTATTACATTTATCTACTTGCTATGGGGATGCTCTATAGAATAAGGCAGGAGGAGCAGAGAAAAATATGAATAACCACAGAAGCAAAGACAAGCTTGTGAGGAGGCTGCAGTCGGAGAGACAGCACCCTGAGCGTACACTCACGTGGCCATGCAGATCTGTGTTGAGGAGCATCATAGCACAGGTGAGGCAATGCACTCCATCTGCAAAACACAGGGCCTTCTGTTAACACAGCACACACAGAGGCCTTGCCGCAGTGCTCGACTACACAGAACCACCTTTACATGGAAAGCGCAAGTGGCTGAGTTAAATTATAAACTGCCAATGTGCAAAGCTGAACTCTTCTATTGATAAATCAGTCCCAGCTCCGTGATGACCAATTTGGCATGACATGTGCAGAGACTGAATCAGTCTTCTTTACCTCAGAAACTCATCTGGGGCTTTACAGTAGGAAAACAAGTAAGGATCTACATACATACAAAAAAACAGAGACAAACATTGTTCATCATGGGACACAGATGACTCTCCAGAAACAAAACTATAATATTGAGGACATTAGGAATGTTATACAGGAACATAGGCTAAATTGGAAAGATGATTGATAATCAGTATGAAAAACATAGAGTGTACACTATGATTCCATTAAATGTAAATATTTCTAGAAGAATCCATCAATATATCTGGATCATCAAACATTTCTTTTGATCTATATTTTCTCAGTTTTCTGTAGCTTATGGTATCAAACTGAAAACAAATCATTTAATACTTAAAACATACAGATAAAAGACATATTTTGCAACATTATTTAAAGGCCACATTTAGATAGAACTTTTTGCTTCTGAGATGTTATAGATGAAGCCAAATGTAAAACACTGAAATACTCTGGGAAGATCAAAAATTAAATATTCAGGAAAAATGTGGTCAAAGCCTGAAATAACATTTCATATTTAAATGGAATTATCATTTTTATCTTACTTTATACAGTAAAATAAAAAGTATACATAGCTAAACATCTTATCTCTAAATATCAGAGTTTAGCTTTTCTCTTCACTAGTTCTTAACCCAAGAATAACAGACAAATAAAAATAGCTTTACATAAAGTGAAAACTGTATTAATGTGTGCCAAGCGTACGGGCAAGACAGCTTGTTTTCCAAAGCAAATCTTTTACTTTATAGGTGGTTTTCCTTCCATGTCATTCATATACCTAACAGCATATTTATTCGTTCCATTCGCTTCTCATACACTCAAAACTAATTCCTGGAATGGCTGTGAAAGGCAGCAGTTAACCCTCAGACCCCCCACAGGCCTGCCTGTGTGCTAACATCTCCTTACACCCTCTTCCACTTCCCATGCTCTCCGGTTGGTGCTGACCCCGTGATATAAACGGTCCGAGTAGTAGCCGTTTGCACACGGGGATGCGAACAAATGCTGAGCTCACTAGCTGCAGCCTGGGAGCTGGGTGAGCAGGGACATTGGTAACTGGCAGTCTCTACTCCTTGTCCACCCTAGAAATGTACTCCAGAATTAATACATTTTTGAGAAACTTCCCCCTTAAAAGTAAAGATGCTTCACTTAAAACTTGAAATTATTCATGCCTATAGAATTTTAAATGGAAACAGACTCTCCCCTTCTGTGTAGAACTGTTGCTAAGAACAGTTAGACATTACTTTACAGTGTATAAACAGTGCCGCAAACTCACTCCTATTTCATTAAAGACACAAGTGAAAGGCAGCTATAAAGATTTTGATTAATATCAGAACAAGAGCACTGAAGATTCAACAAAGCTCCATTGAGATATACAAATACACAAAAGATAGCCCTGAACTAAACACACATTGATTTCAAGAACTATGGGGAAAGCAATATAAGAAGAAGACCAGTAATGTATTACAAACTGCTTTGCACATAAAATCCCTGAGTGGCGAAGCTGAGCATAGAAAGGCAAGAAAAATAAAGAACGTTGTTAATACTATGAATTTAAAAAACATAAAAATAATTAGAAAAAAATAACATGTTGTCATTAAATCTTCCTTAAAAAGATGACATGAAAATCCAAAATGAAAGGAAAACATCAGGAAACGAAACTAATGATTTCAACTTGCATTTACATAATTGAATGAGAAGGAGGTAAATTAAATATAACTTATTAACAATGAAATATAATTTTTATAATAAGGAAAATAACCACAAATAAAATTGCAAGCTTTCCATTAGATTACCTTTTGAGGTGATAGTGTCTGGATTACAAGAAAAATATCTATTGGAGAAATGTATTAATACTCTCTCACGCTCCTGGGTTTCTCCCACAAGAGAAAATGCTTTTAAAAAATACCTGAGAAAGAATAATAAAGAAGAGAAATGTTTAAGATATTTACATTGTTATATTTGACAATTAGCTTAGAGAAATGTAAAGAATTAATTACACAACACCCTAAGCCATTTCTCCCTAATACCTAATATGTTCATTTATTTTGCCTATTTTCATATCATCATTGATAGATACATGAGAAGGAAATTGAGAAATAAAACCTTAAGCTGTTCCTTCTATAAAGCAACAGGTTACATATAAAAATGATTTAATTTTTTAGGAATTATTACTACTGTAAAGCTTTTGTAATAAACCTGATTTTTATGAAAATTTTGTTTTCTTTCTTACTAGAGATTTGTACTTCATTATTGTAAAGCACACTGATCACTATATTTTTTTAACTTTTGAAATAACACAAAACAGCACAGAGCAAAGATTTAAATCATTCCTTTGTCTTAGGTGTTTTCATTAACAAGAACAGCCTGCACACTGCTCTAATACAACCACTGTCACTTCAGCTCCAGGCTTTTGCTATCTGAAGTGTAAAATGAAAGGATTATACTAGATGATCAGAACTCTCTGAGGGCCCTAAGAGTAAATGCTCCCCAGGTGCTATGTTCATAGCTCCAGTGCTGAAAGTGGGTATCAGTGTGACTTCATGTGAAACCCTCAGCCTAAAGTAGCCATGGCAAGATGTTTCACAGACGCACCCTTTAGATTCTATTCACTGAGTTATTTTTATCCCATTCAAGAGTTTAATAACAAAATATCATCTGAAATTATTTTGCATTTACTATGTTAAGTAAATACTTAAGGAACAAAGACCTCTGATTTTATAGTCAGTAAACTATCATCTTTTGAAGTAACAACAGAGCTTATTCAACGGAACTGAAAGAAGGGTCTCAGGGAGGAACGTAGATGGCTATGGCGACTGCAGCAGTATTCACAACAGATAAAATGAGGATTGCAAGTGGGTAGGACAATAGTGCTCATTCTACACGGTGGAGTATTAGCCCAGTTTACGAAGAGAAGGAAATCCTGTTGTAAATCACAACATGCATGAACTCTGAGGTTCATACCTAACAAGCTCCCCAATTTTTACTGTAATAGAAAAGTAAAAGGAAACCCTCAAGAGAGCCAGGTTTGCTTTCAGTCCATTCTCCGGTATGCTATGTGGACTCAACTTTACTACTGCATGCTGGGTATCAGTCCACACTTATTTCACGGTTTCCTTACTCTGCATTATGATACTTACAACATTTTTCTTATTCTCTGTTTAGGATCCAGATTACCATTCAGACTCACAAATCAAATGGAATTGTGGTGAAAAGTCTGACTCTAACTAGAAGACATTGCTTCCTCTGCTAAGAAGTCATGACTTGGGGGTGATGAAGAACAGAAGTAATGTTTCATCATACCTGAGAGACTGGTCCAGCGTCATCCCTGTGAAATCAAAAAACTTCAGATACTCTTCTGCAACTAGCTTGCTAAATTCATTGCTGTAAGGAAACAGAGTAGAGTTTATTAAACTGACAACTATTTAAAAAACAAAAGAGCACGGGTTGATGAGTTCAGCAACTACTCGACTCAAGAGCATACTTTTTGCCTAGATGTTTCGCCACATCGGATCTCTTGAATCTGTCGAGCTGATACAAGCGCTTGGCCAGTCTTTTGGCTGCCTCCACACTGCTGTTACTGCCATTGCTGAGACTTCCTGTGGCCTCCTTTTCCAGAATGTCAGTGCTCCCCATTTCAGAACCAGCATCTAGCCGTGTTGTTTTTCCCTCAGCAAAGCAATGGCGCCTACTTTAAAAACAAAGAAATAAAAAAGAAAATAGAAAAAAAATTGGTATGGCCAATGATAATGGATGAAGTTATCTTGACGATGTAAAATCAATGATTTAAAATTATTTTCAATAGCATCGTTTTCTATCTAAATATTTGACAAAAATTGTTTGAGTACTATAGTTTTAAAGACTATAGAAATAATTGCCTAAGCCAGTGACACTCAACCCCACTAATGCTGAAACCCTTTAATATAGTTCCTCATGTTGCAGTGGTCCCCAACACTAAAATTATGTTCATTGCTACTTCATAGCTATAATTTTGGTTGTTGTAAATTGTAACTGTGTTTTCAGTTGGTCTGAGGTGACCTAGAAAAGGGCTATCAACACTCCCCAGGGGTAATAACACATAGGTTGAGAATTCTCTGGCCTAAACCCTAAACAAATGGTTTTGATTCTAGGACCTTAACATTTTTAAGTAGTGAGAGCACAAAAATGTTCCTTTATAATGTCATTTTTATCTATTGATATGTACCATATTGGTAAATAAAACAAAAATGTAAAGCATAATAGATGCAAAAATTCATTTTATATAATGCAAGTAATATATTTTTACAAAAAAATACAATTTTTAAAATGATATAAAATTCAGCGATTTACATTTTTTACAAATTGATGGCTAGCTTGTAAAGGACAACAGGACTCTCAGAACCACCTGCTGTTTAAACCTCTTGTTGTTTTGAATGAAGTCTTTTGAGAAAAATCTGTCATCACACTGATACTTAAGGTCAAGATTTTATTTTATGATCCCTTTTGAATAACTGTGATGTGTGTGTGTGTGTGTGTGTGTGTGTGTGTGTGTGCGCGCGTGCGTGCGCGCATGTGTGTACACATTATGTATGTATATGTAGCACAAGAATAAGATATGTCAGTTTTTTGAAGGCCAGCTGCAATATAGAACTACATAGGCCTGAGCTGGAAAGTCAGATTCCTTCTACATCCACCCACGTTAAAATGTATTCCAGTCAGGCTAACTTACTTGTTCCTAGTAGAAACCACAGAGGAAATCCAGAGTACAAACTAGAGAAGGACCAAACCCATACTAACTATTTTCACCTTTCAGTCAAATTACAAACCATTATCAATTGCAAACAACGAACTAATCAGAAATCAACTCCACAAATCAGGATTCATGATAATCTTTCTTAAACAATAAGTTACCTTCAACGTACAACAGAAGATACATATCAATAACAACAAAGTACTTTGTTATGATCATCATTTCACGAAAATGAGTATTTCAATCTTTTTAATCCTGAACCTACTTAGAAAGTTAAAACTGTCATTTTCTGAAAAGCTTTATATGTAATTAGAGCATACCTATATAAACTCTTAGAAATTTCATAGTAAAGAAATCAATAGATTTTAGCCACATTAGTAGTAGAATGTAAATAATGTATCCCAATAACAATGTTGGTTACAATCAAGTAAGTTACAGGCACACATACACAAACATATATGTATACCCATGCGCACGCACACACAATACACACACACATTCTTTCAAGTTATGCTTCCACAAGTTTTCCTATATATTGCAATAATGTATTAAAAACAAATGCCAAAGAATTTTCTTTATCAGCACATCACTAATAACTGTTAATTACTTGACATATTCCAACAAATTGATTTTGTTCAAATCTAATTACAAAATTGAAAAAAAAACTACTACTAAAGCTCTGGTTGTTTTTCCCCCCCGCAGTCCTCACGCCACACATCTGCTGCTGCGTCTTCCTCTTGCCCAGCCTAGCTCACGTCACCTTATCTTCTTCGTGAGGGCAGGAAAGACATCGTTTTAGAGTCTCTGTTATCAGACTTTTCTGAATCTTCTTTTAGAACAATAAACAAGTAACACCATGAGTGATCACAACACGATGACCTTGAGACACACACTTACCAGCAATACATGATGCACAATATAAGTCCCATGGCAACTGCTAAGGCAGGCCTGGGCCATACAGCTTATAAAGCCGCCTCCTCCTCCTCCCTGTTCTTCACTCGAGTTCTATTCATCCGCCAAGCCTTCCAAGGACCTGATTCCCTGTGAGGTCATGTTACTATGACCTCACATTCTCAGCCCTGTTTACTGTTGGGGTTTCTGTAATGCTTTTCTAGGCCCATGAAAACAAGAGCCAGAACACAGGAGCCACTGTGTTTGATGGGAATAAAAAACAAAGCAGTCCTGCCTTGTTCATGCTTGATATAGCAGACTGTATGATTCCTCAAGGGAGATAGCAAACCATTCTTTTTTCCTAAATCCACAGACAGGGTTCCTCTGGTCTGTTGAGTACTAGATATTTTCAGTAGTCAGATGTCTCCCTTTCCAGCTTTATTTTCCTTCTTGTCTTTGGGATCTCATAAAAGTAAGATCTCTACCAATTACTTCAGTGTCCCCACCCCTGTATTCTAGGAAATGGTTCAATGGGGCCTTTATTCTCCACAGCCAAGTAACTATGGCAACTCTCAACAATCCAGATCAGATCATGGAGTCTGATCACTATGCCTTCATACAGCCTTTGTATTTTAACAGATTATTAGATTTTCCAACTAAAAGTAGCAAAACACCTAGTTGTCTAAGTTTCAGGTAAGTACAAAACAGTGTTTCGGGTACACATCTCGAGCATCTATCAAATATTGTGAGATTTTTTTTTAAATCATTGTTTATCTGAAACTCAAGATTAACTGGGAATTCTATATTTTGTCTGGCAACCCTATTTCCTCAAATGTTTCTTCAAACTTAAAGAGCTGCAATAATTGTGTTCCTACCATGGGTTTCACAATGATACCTTCTCCGTATGTACTGATCTGCTCTTGTAACGTTATATTTCTGCTATTATTCTGTTGTTTGCTCAAGACTTTCAGTTGCCAACAATGAACTGAGTCTTCTCTATGCTCTCTGGGTACAAGTGGAAAGCTTTTTCCATACATTTTCATTGTTCTCTCCTAGCCAGACTACCCCCACTAGAAACCCAACAAGACAAAAATTCTTATCCCAGGGTAAGATATCCAAGGCCCAACACCAGCAAGAAACAACTTCTCTTTTAGAGATATTTTCGACCTTATTTGGGAACTTTGAATCTATACAGTACACCCTCAAGACTCACGTTTATCTCTGGTTGTATTTTGCTTATTTAAAAATTACAAGTAACTGAATTCATTACCTGTTGATCATAAGAAACTTAATAAACATTTCTTGGATCGGTGAGGACGTGTGTATCAGCTGATGGCTAGCAGTAGCAATTGTTTGATATAGAGTGTGAATAACTGGGTCCTAGAGTCCCACTGGTCATGTACAGCTCCTCTCTCAAGCTTCCCTATATATAATATAGGTTCCCTTCTGCCCTTTCCTAAGACTCTCACTTGGGTGAGCAGCATGTATGCAGCACTTAGCTGAGTGACTACCACACAGTGAGTGCCAAACCAGTGTTAGACTGTATCAGGTGGACAGTATTACTAGAGGGGTTATTATTGGAGGGGCACGGCAGTTCTGAGTGATTTGTTGTTTATATTTCTATGAGGATGGCATTCTGTACTGGCTGTCTCTGCAGACCTGTGAAACAAATGATGTGAACAACCATAACATTTTCTATCTCAGAGGTAGTTTGTGGTTCATGATTTTGCATGTACTTCACAGTGCTCTTAAAACTCATGCTGAAAGACTTTCCTTCCTAC
Source organism: Apodemus sylvaticus (assembly GCF_947179515.1). Lineage (NCBI taxonomy): Eukaryota > Metazoa > Chordata > Mammalia > Rodentia > Muridae > Apodemus > Apodemus sylvaticus. Next base: position 65,587,636 of record NC_067489.1, read on the forward strand.
CAAAGAAACTGCTTTGAGTTTGTTGGGGTTTTGCTCCTGTGCCTATCCATTCTGTAGACCTGAAGATGGCAAAGGGGTCCTGTTACTGCTGAGGCCATTGCTAGCCAGTGTCTGAGGGTTCTTCTCACTTGCCTTTGCTAGACAATATATGGAAGGTAATATATCTGTCACCCACTGATGTCACTTTTCTCAGGCATAATAAATTGAAAAGGGTAAGCCACATGTCATTGTTGGTAACAGACTTTAGAAGATAACAGAGGAACTTAATTAGTGGACAGCTCCAGATAGTACATCCTCCTATTGAGTCATTTCAGCTTAGTGTAGTGATGAGAACAGAGAGTGTAACTAACTGACAACAGCAGCAACTGAGAGTCAGGGATTACAGAAGGCAGTCTGACCAAAGAGATATAGCCCATGTACTTCTTAAGGTGAAGCCAAAGAGCTCAGAAAGTTCTTACTTCTCCAGGGCGCCTCAGAGTCAGCTTGTAGAGCTTGGCCAGTGGGCTGTGTACATGAAGAGAGTGCAAAGGGAACAATATGTAGAAAGGCTTTTTATGTGTTGTGCATGTAATATTTCAGTAACAAAACACCACACAACTAAAGAATAAACATGAACAAATAAACCATATAGACTTGAAGGTGAGATTTGTTATAGTAACAGAAGTATCAAAAGAGAACAGGAATCCCAATTTGGGTTATAGGTAGATATATTCATATAGAAGGTAGTTACAGGATGCCTATTTGAACAAGCAACATTTGAGCAAGACTTGAAGAAAACTAGCCGCCCCAGTACCAGAGATGAAAAGCATTCTAGGCAGAGAAAACAACCGTGTTTTAAAGCCTAAATGGCGGAGTGTGCGTGAGAACAAGCTGGACCAGTGCAGCTGCATCAGAGTGGATGAAGGAGAAGATTCAGAAGCTATTGGGGATAGTGGAGTGCTCCACGGACTCAAAGCTCTCGGTTCTCAGCGCACAGAACCGTAAGTACAAACTTCGTGTTACTCTCCAAGACAAGAATAGATAGATAGATAGATAGATAGATAGATAGATAGATAGATAGATAGATAGGTAGGTAGATAGATAGATACGTAGGTAGGTAGATAGATAGATAGATAGATAGATAGATAGATAGATAGATAGATAGATAGATAGATAGATGGATAGGTAGATAGCTAGGTAGGTAGACAGATAGGTAGGTAGGTAGGTAGGTAGGTAGGTAGGTAGGTAGGTAGGTAGACAGACAGACAGACAGACAGACAGACAGACAGACAGATAGATAGATATTTAACAATTCTGTTTCATTTTGAATAATAGTATACTAACATTAAATGGACTTAATCTCTTGCTATTTAAAGGGTACATTTAAGTTGAAATATACTTAGGGGTTAATAATATAAAAAATTACTCACTAATTTTATAATCTTGTTGACATTTATGCAATGTCTCAAAACTCAAGTCAAAAAGAATACTGTCATTCATCTCAGCACTGAGGTTTTATCACAGCAGCCATAGAAAATACAGTTTCGTAAAAGCTGTGCCATAATAAGAAACAGTACAATCTACTATGGGAACCAGGAGCTGCAGTTCTTGCCATTCAATTGACACAATGACACTTGAGAGATGCTCAAGACCTCTTAGATGATGGTATATTGCATATGGCGAGGTGTATGGTGAGCTGAACCACGTTGGTTAGAGTAAAGACATGTCCCAGTGCTCATGCAATGGCATCTCTAGACAATACATTTTCAGAATATATCTCTTAAGCAATGCAAGGCTATGTTCTGACCTAGCAGTGAACACAGTACTGGCGATGTCATTATAAAGTCTGTCTTAAGGACTGCTCCCTTTCAGTGCTGATCATCTGCAGGTTCACAGAAAAGTCCCATCATAGTTTCAGGGATCACCTCATGGTTAAAGTTCCTGTGAGTTGCCAAGGGTGTGTCAGTGTTGGAAAAGTGGATACAGGCAGAGGCCTGGGGATCACTGGGCAGCTATCTTCATCTAGTTAATGACATCCAGGCCAGAGGAGGTCCTGTCTCAAAAAAAAAAAAAAAAGATGTCCTCTGGCCTCCACACATATGTTCACCTGTGTGCACAGACATAAACATACGACAGACATACCAAAAAAATTAAGTCTTAATTTGTATTTTAAAGGGTAACCCTTTCACTTTTTAAAAACAAAGTGCAAGAAACCAAGCAGAAGACCATCATTATTCCAGGGACGACTTTACTGCAGAAGCAGCGATGGTCATAGTTTCAGGTAGAATGACTGGTTAACGAGTCCTATTTTGAGGTATGAGTAGAAACATTAACCTTTCGTGCCAGCACAACTTGAAAGGCAAATCTGTCACTAGCCATGATCTTTGGATGATGTTCTGACAGAGAGAAAAGATGGTCTATCTTAAATGAATAGCCTTGGGATGTCCAAGGAAGGATGCAGATATGATATATATGAGGCATTAAAGAAAGATAAGGGCCAAGGCCTCCCTCCAGGAAGTTCTCAGTCTACTGACCTTAAGAAAGGTCTTAACATTTCCTTTTTAAGACCTGAAATGATTCTGAGATGACGTCAGGATCCTGGGTCACCATTCAGACCCATATGAAGCCTCCCTCACCTGCCTTGTTCTTACAGATCACTGTGATAGCCTCTGGGCCTTTCCCTTGGTTGTTCTCTACCTACAGTGCTTTTCATATCTTAAAAATGAAAATTCATGGCTGATTTCTCTTTCAAGTTTTTCTCAAATGCTACCTTTTCAATGAAGCCTCCTCTGACTACTCTTATATACGTTATCCAACTATAACCCAAAGTGGGATTTCTGGCCCCTCTTGGTTCTAAAAAAAAAAAAAAAAAAAAAAGCCAAAGAAGTTAAGAGTGATTGTTGCTCTTGGAAATGATCAGGTTTGACTCCTAGCACATGCATGGCGACTCGCACTGCCTTCAATTCCAGCTCTTGTTTGTTCCTGCACAAATGTGGTACACATACACACATTGAGGCACACACCCACATAAGTTAAATAAGTGGATAGTTTTAAAATTGCCTTCAAGAATATATAGTTTATTTGTCTGGAGCTTTGGTAAGCCCCACTTTGCTTTTAACATAAAGGAAAAAACTGAGGGAAGAGAAACCAGATAGGAGGTCAACAGATGAAAACCTGAACTTGGAGTTTGCACAAATGTGAAGAGAACCCTGCTCCGAAACACTGAGACGGTAAAAGGAGGCACACAGTGAGCAATGCGATGTCGGAGATTCGGAGGGAAAGGGGGCCAGCTCTTACTCAGCTCATGGAAACGTGACGCCACCGACCAAAACAATGACGTTAAGAGGGTAAGAGGGCCCATGTAAAGTTCATGCCACAGAGAAACAAGACAAAAGAGGAGAGACTGAGTCAGAGGACTATCCATATCTGTAGGAACTGCAGTGTCCTGGGAGCCACTCAACACAGAAACACATCCTGAGGAGAAAGCTACGGTGCGTAACACAACTAAGGATGGCTGAAATGCACAAAAGCAACACGTCTAGGAGTGTTGTCACTTCAACAACATTCTATACAGCAAATACAGCAAAAGGAAGACTCCCAGACTGCCGCCCTCATTTTCTAAGATTTCTTTTGGGGGCGGGGGGGTTGGTTTTTTTGAGACAGGGTTTCTCTGTGTAGCCCTGGCTGTCCTGGAACTCACTCTGTAGACCAGGCTGGCCCTCAAACTCAGAAATCTACCTGCCTCTGCCTCCCAAGTGCTGGGATGAAAGGCATGAGCCAATGATCAGTTTGCGAGAAAAGTAACAATTATTGATCCAGACAGTGCTTTTGAAAAGTGAATCCCTACTAATAACAGTTATAAGCTGGGCGGTGGTAGCACAAGCCAGGCAATGGTGGCTCACGCCTGTAATCTCAGCCCTCTGGGAGGCAGAGGTAGGCGGATTTCTGAGTTCGAGGCCAGCCTGGTCTACAGAGTGAGTTCCAGGACAGTCAGGGCTACACAGAGAAACCCTGTCTCGAAAAAATCAAATCCAAAAAAACCAAACCAAACCAAACCAAACCAAACAAAACAGTTATATAGTCAAAATTTCAACACAGGCTCCAGTTGGTAACCAGGCTAGGCTCTTGAGTAACGATGCCCACTCTCTCATGGTTTCTAAGTGGAAAGCTCTACACACTGCCCTTAGGTCAGTTTCTAGGATCAGCTCCGTTTCTTCCCTTCACTTTCAACATCACGGTTACTGTGTGTTAATTTTCATGACAGTATAATACATTGGACACTACAGAAACATCAGGTGGCATTCAGGAGGAATTAGCAATTGACTCTGTAAAGACAAATACCCCCAAATGACATTTTATGCGTCTACCCAGAATATATTTCCCAGAAGATAACTCATGGTGTAAAGCCTGGGAGAAAAAAAAAGCTAGTTATTGAAGCTCCTGGAAGATCTTTTCTGCTGACTGTAGAAACAAAATTACTATGATGATTTCAACTACTGTCTTCCCTCTCCAGAATACCCTTTTAAACCTTATTTTTCCTGGGCTGTACGCTCAGAATTCCACACGAGGGCGCCAGTGTGTCTAACAGTAGGCAGCAGACTACTAGACCCTGCCAAAGGAGCACACTTGCCTCCAGAGCATTGATTTCTAATAACTGAAATTTTCACTCTGATAGGCACTGATACTTCTTTATGAGAAAAACACAAATAATTCGGGTTTTTACCCTTTTTTGCATTTGGATATTTGTTTTTGTTTTGTTTTATTTTGTTTTGTTTTTGAGACAGGGTTCTTAAACTCTTGATTCTCCTCTCTTACCTCCCAAGCACTCTGAGAACCAACATGAATCACTAGGTCGGTAGGGGGGGGGGCTGCTTGGTTTCTTAAGTTGCAGCTCTTTTGTGCCAACTTTCAAATGATAATGTAGTATCTGTAATACTATCCACCTTAACAAGACCATACCACAGTAACGTGAAGTGGATAATTTGAAAGGAATCATTACTGTATGTCTCATAATCAAGTACAAAAACGTATGATCATTATTTACTATAAGTTAAGACCAGTGGATCCTAAATCCAGTGGGCAAGAAAGGAAGTGTAACTTGTGTGGAGTAGGATTCCCTTTTCTATAATACTCATAGGCTATCACTGGAGGGCCTGCTCTGTTCATGTTAAGTTCAAGTGAGTAAGTCAGTATTATACTCTGGTACAGAGGCTATGGAGCAGAAGAGATAAAGGAACTGCTTCAAGGGCTAGAATGGGGCAGTGAAGAAACATATGAATTTTGCTACAAAAATTGGCAGTAGGTATTTTAGAAAGTAGGCAATCTTTATTTACATGGATAATGGCTGCAGTTTTTAAGTTGTATATTGCTTATTCAACAGCGTTCTTATCACTGTGTTGTAAAGCTATGCCAATCCTTCCTACATCTTGCTTGGCATACAACTAAAAGCTTCATCTGTGTCTATCAGGACATCTTTCCTCTTGAATTCCAAGCAGGAGCCGAAGAGCTAGGCAGGTCCCTTTTCCAACAGAGATTTTTGGTCTTGTATATTTCTGTGTGTATACATGTATGGGTATACATGTATGTGGGAGTACATGCACATGCATTTAGAATTTAGAAGACAATCTTTACTTTAGATAGGCTCTCTCACCGTCCTAGAATTCCTTAAGTAGAATAGACTGGCCTACAGCAAGCCACAGGGATCTGTCTATCTTGAACTCTCCACTCGGGTTAACAGATGTTTAAAATCAAACACAACGAAAGAACAACACAATTTCTGGCTTTCTCATATAAGGCACGTATTTTACATAATGGCATCTCATTTTACAACAATAGAACTTCATGGTCCAATTTCTTTTAAGAAATGTTCCCCTTTGATACAAACATTAGAAAAGAAGCCCTTGTACGGTCTCAGGGCTATACAAACAGAGCTCAGAACGTGTATCTACTTCTGACATGAGAGATACTGAGTGAGTCTAGGGAAATGCCGTAGTACTTAGGAGTTGCCTGCCTTTAGGGCATATGGCCTGAGGAAACAAAGTGCAGAGCTTCGGCATGGGTCATCTAATAACAGCATCATATGAAAACAAATGGTGCAGAAACAGGACTGCAGTCTCCAGCCCCATCCCTGCCTGTTTACCACATCACTAACCAGAGCAGATGTGAAAAGGTCAGTCCTCAGGCTTCCCCAGAGGTAGGGAACAACAAAACTGCCAGATAGAGTTTCCAAGCAAGTTAAAAGGGATATAAAAAAATCTACTCAGGACAGATGGGAAAAAATTCAAAACCCCAGAACACTAGTAAAGAAGTTGTAGCACAGGCTGTGAAAACCAGTTTGTACCCCAACGTGTCACTCAGAACCAGCTCCGAAGCTTTCCTATAAAGGGAGGAAAGAGACCAGAGGACCAGAGATGCTACTGAAAGCAAACAATAATAATAATTATTATTATTGTTATTATTATTATAAATAAATAAATAAAATTAAATCCTCCCCTAACTTTTCTTCTACCCAACCTTCCAGAGAATTTAGGCAAAAGCACTAATTGCTTTCAGCAAAACAAATTGTAAATACATATTTCACCAATTCCTGTTTTATCAAACATTTCAGTCTTTGACTTTAGAATAGTTTTCATGCAGCAGGCAGTAGAAAAATCTGTCAAACAAGTGACCAAAGATATTTACTTCCTGTGTCAAATTAAAATTACACTGTTAGTTTCTCTTTACTTAACTGATATTTATAATGCCTTCAAAAAGATTATGCTATGAATTGGTAATAAGACAAAATATTGTATATGCAAAAGCATTAAAAATAAGCAACAGTTCGTATTGGTATATGAAAATAACTCAGGCTAAGAATTATTAATAGAAATTTCAAATTTTGTAAAGTACTTTACCATAGTAAGCTAGTAACATAGCTCTGTCTAGAGGTGTTGATCTATCTCCAAGTCAGTAGCAGAAGCATTGCATATTTTTTAAAACGATCTGCCTATTTGCTTTTACTAATGTATAGTAACCTTACAAATTCTCTAGTATCTAATTTTTAAGAAGATTTTCTTCTGCTCCTTTATTTACTGATATGTCATGATAATCAAATAATGATGACACAAAGTTGTTTGCTGTTAATTCTATTTGGGCAATGTATGTTATTTTGGTAATCTGTATTTAATTCTAGAGGTTTATGAAAGTCACAAACATTATCATTCAAACTGTTAGAGAACCTCACCCAATCGTTCAGTACTTTTTAAAGTATTACATTCCTGGACATTGAAGTGAGGATGTTTTAAGTACTGCTTTCATCATTACTGCATCACAAATATACTAGAAATGATTGATATCTAAATTTTACCTATTCAATTTTTTCCTAACTAGGATCATACTAAGTCTGTAATTAGGAAACTAAGTACAGTCTCTGCTTGCTGACCTAACCACCGCAACATGTAGGCATGGGCCACTTTGAAAATTCCTATCTGGTGTAAGACTGCAAATCAGACAGACATGTAGAACAGATATGCATTTGGTGACTTTCAGAGGCTGCACATGTTTCAGAACACAATCTGTTTTAACCCTGTTTACCCTATTTACATTACCTTTATCAACTTCAGAATACTTAAAATCTATAAGTACACCTATGTTTCCTTTAGCTTCTTTCTGGGTCCTGCTTACCACTCTTATCCCAGAAAATCTGCCCACTTAACAATGATCTGTAGTTATTCAAATCCATGAAAAGTTACCTGTTTTTCTTATTATATATATAAAACATATAAGAAACCTCACTCTGGTGATATTATAAAGAATACTATAAATATATTATGAAGAAGGAAGAAAATAAAGAGGGGGGAAAATAGAGCCATTTTGAAGAGTCAAAAACTAGCCACATCAGCAGACAGAACACCCAAGCCGTAAGACACTCACCATGCTGGGACTTGCACCAGGAGGACACAATCCTTCCCACTGGACTGCGAGTAAATACTATTCACTTTTGTACTATTCTTAAAACTCATCTTTAAACATCTCCTTCAACTATAGCCAGGGAGACTCTTGGTTTGACATTCTGACGTGCTATAGTAGGAAAGAGTATAGACCAAAGAAGCCTCGGACATCTTATAAGTCAGTTCTGACAAGCCCTACGACAGGAATTTTATCATAGACACTGAAAAAAAGAGAACAGGTCAAGTGGCAATAATAGCAGAGGTGTGAGTTCTCTGCTCTGTCATCCCCAAAGGTGTCAGAAGTCCCATCTCACTAGCAATCAGACTGGCACAAGATATCCTAAATTCCACAATGGCCTGCGACGAAATGTCACCAATTCCAAGTCACTCAAGGATGACACCTTTGCACCTTGTCACAATGCTGTCACATGCTAGTCACTTCATAGCAACCAAAATATTTCCACAAGTAGCGCCCCCCACTGAATGCTGCCAAAGTCTGGGAGAAAGCTCATTACTGCAAACAAGGTGGCTGCTCTGTGCTTGTCTCACAGTTACAGATGCTTTATACTAAGCACATACAATGTCTCACTCACCCTGCCCATGTTTACAAATGTTCACTGAAAATCACCTTCTTCCTTACTGCAATGCTGCTGCAGGCTCAGCTGCTATAGGTGACAAATTCATTCAGGCACTGGAACCCCATCACAGATCTGGAGGTTAACAGCCAATGAGTTACTGCTATTTCGAAGCACACAGTAAGTTTAGAATTGCCAGTTGTCCTCAGAATAGAAGCCCATGTGACTCTTAACTTTATTGTATGGGAGAGATCCCTGGCCAAGAAAATTCAGATTATAGAGTATTACCTGTAAATAATAAAGAGTCACAGGCTCTAGGGTGTAACCCAGTTTGTGATTCATAATGTAGAAGAGGCACCTAAAAGGTCAATGTCTACTGATACAGGCAACCACATTCTAACCATGTTGTCTCTTATCAACCAGGGAGGAATATGGAGTGTTGGGGGAACTTAAATCCTTTATAGTGGTAAATAATAACTCAGCCCAAAATAATTTTCAAAGAGGATAAGAAATTATCATTTAATGTTTTTAACATTATTAATTTAAAATACCAAAACTTTTGGCAGTAAGACTGAGCATGATCTGTAAAGATCTGGTCTCTTCTCTAGCCCCATGCACAGCTCATTTCTAACTCTAAAAAGACTAGAAAAATCAGAGCATCCAATACACCTTGCATTCATTGATTCAGCACCCATTTATTTGATCAGATACTCAAGTTTCCTCGTATTTCTTCTCCTCACAGCAACATGCACTAGACTAGCTAATCTTCCACTAGACCACGGGATACCTAGATACATGAGCAAATACTATTTCTCAGTATTTCTATAAAGGTCCATCCAGGAGAGACTAGCATTTGAGTCTAGGAAGTGAATGAGACATCTGCACTCTTCCCATGTGGACGAGCATCATTCAGTCCTCTGTGGGCCGATATGGAGCAAAGATGGTGAAGAAAGGGCAACTCTGCCTGGTCAAGTCCATCTTCCTTTCTAGAACAACCATCTGCTCATGGATGGTGTTTAAATGAATCACACACTAGCCCCCTGCTCTCCAGCTTTCAAACCCCCCTTTTCTGGGTCTCTAACCTGGTGGTGACTGATGGGCTTAATCACCTGCAAGGGACTTCTCAGCCTCCATAATAATGAAAAACAATTATAATGTCTTGTGATAAGCTTACTGGATGGATGGTCACATAGAAGAGGGATAGACAATCTTCCAGTGGTGGTGTTTCTCTGTCATAGGCAAACATACTGCACGCTTCACATAAATTTGGATAATTCTTAGGTCCAAATAGAATTTTATCAGCAATTTCTTTTCTAACTTCCTAAGTCCAACTTATTGTACTATTCTTCAAATGGCATAAAAATGTAACATTATCTTATATTCTCTAAAATGTAAAAGCACCCTTCCTAAAGACCTTTGGAACCTTTCTCTTGGAAGAATAAATAGAAATGTCACCCCTGGTGGGAGAATATGTCACATCACATACAACAATTTCAGTAAAATACAACATGCTATTTCTGAGGGTTGACGAATGAATGTCAGCGTTCATAACTGTAGTGATGTTGTTCTGAAGATCTCTTGAATCTTTGTCCAGATGTGGCAGCCAAGTTAATAATATATCTTGAAATCACTTAGGACGGTGTATTTAACCTGCTATCCTACTGTGTACTTACTCAGCCTGTTTAAATTTAACCTGTCTTTAAGAGAACAATGGAACCAAACCCCAGCTCCATCTGTAAGAAGATGAATGCCTCGGGTTTCCCATGCAATCAGCTTTACAAACGTAAGCTAAAGGCATAGCTTTTGTCTTAAGTCTCTTCCTTGCCTCTGACACAGAAAATGTATACATACATATATGTATATGTGGTATGTGGTAATCATTCACAGAAAACATTCCGAAAGCAACTTAAGCATAAAAAATATGTCATATATGCTGGAAGCAATAGGTATAAAATGATTGATAATATTTGTAGGAGATTTTGTATTAGATATTTTCTGTATTTACATTTGAAATGTTATCCCCTTTCCACGTTTCCCCTCTGAAAACCCCCTATTCCATCCCCTGCCCCCTACTCACTAACCCACCCACTCCTGTTTCCCTGCCCTGGCATTCCCCTACACTGGGGTAATGAGCATTCACAGATCCAAGGGCCTCTCCTCTGATGTCTGACCAGGTCATCCTCTACTACCCATGCAGCTGGAGCCATGGGTCCTTCCATGTGTACTCTTTGGTTGGTGGTTAAGTCTCTGGGAGCTCTGGGGGTACTGATTGGTTCATAATGTTGTTCCTCCTCTGGGGCTACAAACCCCTTCAGCTCCTTGGGTTCTTTCTCTAGCTCCTCCATTGGGGACCCTGTGCTCAGTTCAATGGTTGGCTGAGAGCATCCACCTCTGTATTTGTCAGGCACTGGCAGGGCCTCTCAGGAGACAACTATATCAGGCTCCTGTCAGCAAGCATTTGCTGGCATCCACAATAGTGCCTGGGTTTGATAACTATATGGGATGGATCTTCAGGTTGACCAGTCTCTGGATGGTCTTTCCTTCAGTCTCTGCTCCACATTTTATCTCTGTATTTCCTCCCCTGGGTATTTTGACCGATACTCTGAGTCAGTTAGGGTCGGTAAAGTAACTTCTTTCCTATAAACTCTTAATGATTTCTATTTAAAAACAAATAAAATCCCTATTCCTTTTCCTTTGTTAGGCACAGGCACAGATACAGATACTTCAGAGACAACAAGGACAGATTAGGCATACACATACATACATACATACATACATACATACATACATACATACATACACACACACACACATACATACATACAGAGGGAGGGAAGGAAGGAGGGAGGGAAGAGAGGGAGAGGGAGAGGGAGAACAAACTAGTAACCAAAAACTGCAGACAGAAACTCCTGGGTAGAAGTGGAGAATTCAGATTTGGACTTGATCTTTGTCAAACTAATCCAAGGGGAAGCTTCTGTCTATTGCTTGATTCAACATGGATGCAATTTTGTGCCCCCCTGAGGTTATCTTCATTGCATTAACCAATGCGCATAACTAGCAAAGGCCATTTGAAAAGTTTTGAAGGTCTGCTTTTGATGCATAAAAAACTGATTATGGTCATATGCACTCGGGATCAACTTCCATTATATATGTGAACACTGAGAGATATCTGTAGCCAGGGGCAGCCTACTTTCTTTCAAATATACCCTACGTGCTGAGCTCTTGGTGTTGCAATATATTTATTATCAGCTCGTATCTGAGCAATGTGAACACCATCATGGTTTTAGCACTGTGTTGCACAATTTTAATGTCACAGTTAAGACAAGAGGCTTAAGAGGAAGATCCAGTTCCCTAATAATCAACAAAGTTCCTCCTCTGACATCAGTTACTGAACACTCACATCTCATGCTAGACATGACATGAAGAGCAAAATATAGCTCCTTGCATCAAGAGTTTCATGTTCTAAGTCTCTAAGAGACACTAAAATAGGAGAGAAACAGTTTAGCTGGCTGTGCTCAGCACAATCCTGAACCTAAAGGTGGTGTTTACCAGGTAGACAAAAATGAGATTCTCTTAGCATGGAGACTAGCTAAGACTTACATGGCTTGCACAAGATACCAGCATCACTAGATTATTGAGCACAGGCAAAGAATCAACAAACATAGGTGTAGAATACTTAGAAAAGGGAATACAGGAAACAATTCTTAGATAAATAAGAAAAATGATCAGATCTAAGGGAAAATGCTAGTATTTAATGAGTTGTCGTAGTGATAATGTGCTTTCAACAGTACCTAGCAGTTATGTGCTATGAAAGTGCCTGCTAAGAGGTGAGACTGAAGTCCACGTCTGAGTCCAGGTCACAGGTGGCAGGTGAACAAACGCCACACCAGGCAATGGGTACAGAACTCAGAGAGAAGTAAAGCTGGAAGAATTCCGTGGTCAGTTATATGTGAAAACTGAAGACACGAGAGGAAGAGTGAGACTTTAGGCTTCTGACCTGGGCCACAGAGTGAATCAAGGAGCGCCTTATGTGGCACTGACCCAAGGTAAATTCAAGCCAACCTGTGTAGGCAGAAAGTAGATGACGTGTTCTGAGTTCATGATATGAAAATCTGGTGTTCCACACACTGAAATCACTTAAGTCACTCCCTGTGAAGGTTGTATTTATTTTACAAAAACAGATGCATTGTAGTTTAATTATGCAGTTCCCTGAATTGCATAATTAAAAGTTGTAGACAATGGAATGACAGGCCAAGTCCTCTGGCTCCTGCTCAGTGTCTCGGTGTCTCTTCGTGGACCTGACAGAGGGCACATGTCATTGCTATCTAGGCCTCCGTTTCTTCCTTGTCTTACAGTAAAAATAGCCTGGAATCTATAAGGCTGAGGCTTTGTGATATGTCTATTAGTAACAATATATTCCCCAAATATTTAATGTTTAAAATGTAGTCCATTCATAAATTATAGCAAATATGAAGGAGCTATATTCAAGCTTTGATGATGGAGGCCATTTTTAATTCATGATTTAAAAAAAAAATCTTGGTAAAAGATTTTTTTACTATAAAAGGCAAAGCACTTAAGCATTAATAAAATAACTAACAGATCTCCTATACTACAGAGAAATTGTTTTTAAAAAATCATTCAAAATACAGACACAATCAAAATTCAAGGTAAAATGCACACCAGAATTCATCAGATGCTAAACCAACAACGTTTATTCTTCTTTTATATTCAACCACTGACTTCCCTGAGTTCCATAGATGGAATGGATAGCATTCCTTTTCCTTAAAAATACAAACTTCCCAATACCACAGTTATCACTCTGCTCTGAACTTGGTGCCCTTAGATCTGTTGCATATGGCTGCACCAATCCTGAACTTCAAGCCGATTCCTGTTTACCTGTTTGCTATGTAGTCTCTTAGGTCATGGTATACTTTCTATAGTTTCCAGGCCCCTTTTACCATACAGAAATCTATTCTTCAATGCTCAAATCAAATGCTAATAGGAAGTCTTCTCACAGCCCAGCTAGTGTGGCTTTACATAAACACACACACACACACACACACACACACAGCATAGCATTTCTGATTTACCTCTAACAGGGTACCTCTTTTCTTATGTCCTGAAATAACAATTATAGATCTGATATGGAATAAAAAGTACTTCAAAATGTGAATAAAATTTTTAGACTACATTGTCTCAAAGTCTTATGTGAAAAAAAAATTGCAGTTATTTCCTCCATCCCAAGAAAACTCTGAAAATGTTAAATCGACTGAATGACTGCATTTCTAGATCCCCTGAGCTTCTCAGGTTCTGCAGATCTGCTGTTTTGGATTGTGTTAAAGGCTATTGTTTAAGTTTATGTTGGTATTCCTATTATAAACTCTTAGTGGTCCAAATAAAAAACAGATCATCTTAGGATAAAGCATACCTTGCAGCAAGCTTTATACATTAAAGCTTGTGCTATTTCCTAGAACAGGAAGGCCCGTGCTCACTTCGGCAGCACATATACTAAAACTGGAACGATACAGAGAAGATTAGCATGGCCCCTGCGCAAGGATGACACGCAAATTCGTGAAGCATTCCATATTTTTTATTCAGCCATTAGAAACAATGATTTCATGAAATTCTTAGGCATATGGATGGAGCTGGAGAACATCATACTAAGTGAGGTAACCCAGACTCAAAAGGTGAATCATGGTATGCACTCACTAATAAGAGGATATTAACCTAGAAAACTGGAATACCAAAAACATAATCCACACATCAAATGAGGTACAAGAAGAACAGAGGAGTGGCCCCTTGTTCTGGAAAGACTCAGAGTAGCAGTATAAGACAAAACCAGAACAGGGAAGTGGGAAGGGTTGGGTGGGAAAAATGGGGAGGGAAGGGGGTTGATGGGACTTTCGGGGAGTGGGGGGGTCTAGAAAAGGGGAAATCATTTGAAATGTAAATAAAAAATATATCAAATAAAAAAAAAAAAAGAACAGCAAGGCCCAGAACCATCATGAAAATAGTCTGAAGGAGAAGCAGAAGGAAAGACGGTCTGTCACCTTCAGCAGGGAAGTGGTCTCTTGGTGAGTATCACAATGCGTTGTCATCATATTAACAATCTACTTCTTTGTTGACTTTCAGGTCAACTTTTTCCAAAAAGGGGGAAGGAGTGTTAAAAGAAATTGTGTGACAGATCCATGCCGCACTGTTCATCTGTAACTGGGTAAGAGCAGTACTAAACTCCTCTAAAGTTAAGTAATCTCAGTTTGCCCACTTACCTTTTCCATCTTACCTTCCTCATCCAGAAAGCGGAAAGACTAAATCTGAGTCCTGGTAAAACTATAGGTCTCCCCTCAACTAACTGTCCCACCTTCAGCAACCTCAAGCTACTGAACTTTACTGGTTAAAACACAGTAAATTCACAAGAAGTTGCTTTTAATTCTGCAAGCTAAATGTAAGTATATGGAAAACTTCAGATTTCCTCAAAGACATAACACAAATAAATGAAATACAGACAATAACCAAAAAAAAATCTATTCAAATCCATCGCTGAGTTCATAGTTTATAAAATAACAAATAATGATTAAAAAATAGAAATATGTGAAGGGGAATTGACTGAAACCTTTGAAATTTTATATTTTTTATTCATATATGCAAAATATTAAAAACCTATTACTATTTAGGCTCATAAAAGCAAAATTTCTTGCTTTGTGCCAACAAAGTAGCAACAAACACTGTAGCATACTCCTCCTTCCCTGGCTGCCTTTGCCCTACAAGCCTTTCCAATATGACCTTCATTATAGGTGGAGCTCTTGAACTTTACAAGCCAGCCTTCTACTTTAGAACTCGTAAAAGCCCAGTGGTTCCATGACTGCAGCCCTGAAGAGCAAGGAAATTAAAGGATGAGGCATAAAGTATAGGGTTGTGCTTTCTTATGTCCAAGGGTACAGGCCTCATCTATATATAAAACTGCACTTCCAACTCCTCAAACTTATATTCAACTGCAGTAAACAAAAGACAGAAAGCAGTGGGCTAGCTGTCCCTCCAGGTCTACACTGGTTCAGATCCAGGGGAGACTGGAAGGACTTAGACACTGGCAGATACTATCCCTTCCGTCCCTTTCAGCTACCCTTCTTACATCTGCTACACAAATGGCTCTCTGATGTCACTATAGTTGACTGTAATATGCCAAACACTGTTCCCCACTCCCTTCTTAAGGATTAATTTAGGAAATATATGTTGAGAGGCTCTTATCTATCAGATGCAATAGTCAAGGCAGACACGTCCACTGCCAAAATTGTTTGAGGTTACATAATTAATTCTTCAGTAGACAAAAGAGACCACTTTATGTCTTTATGTGTGCACTTATATATTTTTGCAGATGCAAATGAACGTGTTTGTGCCCATGTGCATAGATGCCAGAGGCCAGTTCCGAGCACTCCCCCTCAGGAGTTCTTCCTCACCCATCTTTCTCTTGAGGCACCATCTCTTAGTAGCCTGGAACTCAACACACAAACTAGGCTGGTTAGTCAGTAAGCCACTTGTCTCCTGACTATCCCGTCTAGAACTGTAAGTTCTTGCAACCATACTCTGCTCTAAAAACAACCAAAATTAAAACCATAGCTCTGAGATTTGGATCAAGATACTGGAGCTCACAGAGCTTTACCACTGAGGACTTTCTATAGCGCCAAGGGAAGAGATTCTAACGAGTCTTTCTTTTTCTTGAGGCAGAGTCACCCTGTCCACAGGCTGGCCTGCAACTCAGGATACAGTCCAGTTTGCTTTGCTATCGAGCCCCCAAGCAGTGCTCTTCCTTTAACTTCCCGGGGGCTGAAATTATAAGCACGAGCCAGTTTAACAAGAGATTAGAATAATGTTGGAAACATGGAGTAAGACATAGAGATTGTCATAAGCACATTGACTTTCCTAAAGAAAGTGCCCTTAAAGTGGACATTGAAAACCAAGGTATTAAAAGTAGAGGAAAAGTAGGAAAATTCCAGGCCAAAGAACAAGATGTATTTGAAAGAGCAAAAATTCACTATAGTTAAAGATTCCTGAATGGGAGTGGCAGTGCTCTGGTTGGGGGCTGGGGGAAACAATGGCAAAAGAGGCAAACATCTGCAGCATTACAAAGGCTACTGCTGAAGCCACCACCACAATATGTCTCTATCCACTAGACTGTTTCTATCTCCTGGCTATTGTGAACGGTGCAGCAATACAGACAGATGAACAAGGAGCTCTGGGAAACCTACACCCATGAACAAACTAGAGGCACGGAGCAGTCCTTGTGTTTGAAAAGAGAGACCAGGAAGCTGGGAAAGAAAAGTGGTATGCGAGTTGCTGGAAGATAGTAGGTAGAGGGGTAGGAGACAGGTTGACCAACACACACACACACACACACACACACACACACACACACATGCTAGAAGACAGACAGACAGACAGACAGACATTTGGGTTGCACTTCCACACTGCTGTTCATTGTGGGACATAAATCCAAGCCAGAAAGCTTGGTAAGGTAGAGCAGGTCAAGATCCAGAGACTCGGTGGGCTCAGGTGAGACACCTGAGGCTTAGGTGACTCCCAGCTCCCTGCCAGACTCCTGACTTCAAACACATACCATGCTTCTCACATATCTTTTATCTCTTGATGAGTCTTACAGTCAGGTCATGGTCAGGTCACTTAGGCTCAAAACAGGATTCTCCATGCTAATGAGGTACCTAGAGGTCCAGAAGGCTTAGCCAATAAGCTTCCCTTCCTACACATTCCTCCCTGCAAAAAGTATTTAACCTCAGGCCTGCCCTGAGAAGTGGGGCATGGTTTTATGCATTGATTTTCCACATGACAATAAGTTTAGAACCATGAACTGTCTCTTGCATCCCCTGGCCCAGGGCTAAATGCTGTCCCCAGCCCTCAGGCCACCAACTTTGTTCTCTGCTCTTCCTCAAATTCCCAGAGGTGCATCGATGTGCCAGAGTGGGATAAACGCAGTCAAGTGCCCCATGTTCCGCCTCCCCAAACACCTGTGCCCTGTGGCAGAACGGACATGGGCCTATAGTTCATCGCTGAAGGAAGTCCAGACAACAGAAACTCAAACAGGGAAAGATCCTGGAGGTAGGAGCTGATGCAGAGGCCATTGATGAATGTGCTTATTGGATTGTTTCATATGCCTTGCTCAGCCTACTTTTTTTTAAACTTTTTTTTATTAGATATATTCTTCATTTACATTTCAAACGTCCCCTTTCCTAGTCCCCCCCCAAAGTCCATAACTCATCTTCCCTCCCCCCTTCCCCAATCAACCCCCTCCCGCTTCCCTGTCCTGGTATTCCCCTACACTGCCGCATTGAGCCTTCCCAGGACCAAGGGCCTCTCCTCCCTTTGGTGTCTAACAAGGCCATCCTCTGCTGCCTATTCATCTGCAGCCATGGGTAACTTCACGTGCACCCTGTTTGATGGTTTTGTCCCTGGAAGCTCTGGGAGTACTGGGTGGCTCATACTGTTGTTCCTTCTGTGGCACTGCAAACCCCTTCAGCTCCTTGGGTCCTTTCTCTAGCTCCTCCATTGGGGACCATGTGCTCAGTTCAATGGTTGGTTGACAGTGTCTCCCTCTGTATTTCTCAGGCACTAGCAAGGTCTCCCAGGTGACAGCTATATCCAGCTCTGGTCAGCAGTCCTTGTGGGCATCAATAATAGTGTCTGGGTTTTGTAACGGTATGTGGGATGGATCACTAGGTGGGGCAGTCTCCAGATGGTCCTTCCCACAGACTCTGTCTGCTTCATACTTTGTCTTTGTATCGCCTTCTGTGGGAATTTTATTCCCCCTTCTAAGAAGGACTAGAGTATCCATACACAGAGATGGCCCCACCCACCATGGGCTGGGCCCTTCCCAATGAACACTAATTGGTAAAATGCCTTACAGCTGGATCTCACATAGGCATTTCCTCAACTGAGGATCCTTCCTCTCTGATGACTGTAGTTTGTGTCAAGTTGATATAATTAGTACCGATGATAGATGAAATGCTCAAGTAAAAGAAGAAAACTAAACTATCATTGTGATGGTTTGAATACGCTTGGCACTATTAGGAGGTGTGGCCTTGTTGGAGGCAGCGTGTCACTGTGTAGGAGGCCTTTGCGGACCCCTGGTGCTTACTCTCCACTCGCGCAGAAGAGAGCCCCCTGCTGGCTGCCTACAGGAGATACTCTCCTGCTGCTGCCTTTCATACCCAGATGTAGAGCTCTCACCCCCTTCCAGTTCCACCTCTGCCTGCATGCCTCCATGCCTCCTCCCTCCATGATGACAATGCACTGAGCCTCCCAAACTGTGAATCAGCCCTAATTAGATGTGGCTTTAGCCAGGCAGTGGTGCTGCACGCCTTTAATCCGAGCACTTGGGAGGCAGAGGCAGGCGGATTTCTGAGTTTGAGGCCAGCCTGGTCTACAGAGTGAGTTCCAGGACAGCCAGGGCTACACAGAGAAACCCTGTCTCGAAAAAAACAAAACAAACAAACAAACAAGATGTTTTCCTTTATAAGAGTTACCTTGGTCATGATAGTCAATAAACCCCTTAATACAACTATCAAGCTGAAAATACTTCCTAATTCTATTTCTCAATATAGTATAATAATAAGACAGTTTATCAGATAAAAAAGGGCAGATAATGTGCTGCAATAGCAATGGGATTATTTTATGGATGATGTTTGACCAGAAAAGAGTTAGGAACAAATAACTAGTGCAAGCAGACTGTTTTGTTTAGAGGGGACTCCAAATTTAATGTACTTATATCTTCACACACAAAGCACTGTGTTGGCTCAGTCATAATAATTATACCAACAAATGATACCATCATAAGACATGGACTACATCCCTATGGTACTCTCAAAGAACAAATTTTTTTTAAAGTTAAATAAAACTCTCAAAAAACTAATTTTAAAATAAATTATATGAAAATTTCAAAGAACTACTGACATATATATAAATGTTTTCAAGTGTGAAAAATTAATACAATGGTCAGTTAAACAATGAAAATTGTAAAAAGCTTTAACACAATATGAAGTACGAATTGGAAAAATAATTGAAAAGGGATTTCAGAACAACAAAATTTGTAAACCAGCTAGGAAGAGAAATACTACAGAATTAGTATAGCAAAAGCTACATAATTTAGCTCAGAGGAATAAAGTACAAATAAATAAACGAACACTGTGATGGTTTGTTTATTTTGGCTATCACCTTAAATCAATGGGGGGGAGGGTGTGCCTAGAAAATTGGTGAAGCACATTTCTGTGTCCTGGGTTGTTTCCATACGGGAATGTGAATCAGTGAAGTGAAAGAGAGAAACAAAACCCTTCCCTGGACATGGACAGCACAATGTTACAGATTGGGGGGACTTGGGGGAATGCAAAAACCAGGCGTAGCTCCCAAATACATATGAGACTCCCTGAAAAGAAGGTGTGGGTTTTTGTTTCTGCTTGGTTCTCACTGCTACTGTCCACGGTCACTTGTATAAAGTGGACTCTAGAGTCTCCCATGGTGGAGCACCAACGCTCACCAGCAGCTGTCCACGGGATTCCCAGGCTCCAGCTGGGTGGGGACACATCCTGGGCTTTCCATCTGAAGCTTCCACTTTCTCAAATTAAGCTATTTCCCTGGCTCTTCAGTCTCCAGATTGCCTTTGGGATTTTTTGTGTGTGTCTACACACACACACACACACACACACACACACACACACATGGGGCAGGAGGAAGAAGAAGAAAGGGGGGGATGCTTAATTATACTATTGATACCCATTACTGTGAAGAGCCTTAATAAATGTAAACATTATGTGCCTAGAATAAATATTTGATTCTGCCCTCTGTCGTCCTAATATAAATTCAAAGGAAATGTAAGAAATAATCCTAGCGGGCCAGCAAGATGTCTTAGAAGGTATTTGCCAGCCTTCTGAGTTGATCTCTTGGACCCGTATGATGGAAGAACAGAAACAACTCTGCCAACGTATCTGAGCATCACATGTGTGTTGCATCACATGTACTCAGACATATACACATGGATACACAGAAAACAAGCAAAATAGCAATGTCTTAAAAGAAGATAACTATAAAGAAAGAAAAGAAAATAGAGCTGAATGTTTAAATTTCCTCACAGAGATGTTTCTGACCTTTATACTCACAGAAATATAAATTATATGGGCAATACCACCAAGAAAATTTAAAATGGTAACTTGAGAAAAGCCCACACACACACAAAAAAAAAAACTAACATTAAAAATAAATAAATGAATGTGGAAGGAACTATCCCGCACATTCTAATCACTGCCTTGGCTAAAGAAGCTGCTTTCGCCTCAGGTCCCTCTAATGATCTGAGCTGTCTGGAAGCGAAGCCAGTATCTGTTGAACACAAGTACAGTGTTGTCACTCCTACACAGCTGGGACACAGATAGCCATGGCGCTTGGAAGAGGACAGCACCTATGCTAACAAACCACGGGAAGTAGACCTGCACTAACAAGCAAGGCACACCAATGCCAGGAACAATAAACTCACAGGGGAGCAAAGAGAAGGAGAAACAGCCCAGCATGCCTTCCAGACCAGGAGTCCTCCCCAGTCTATCCAAGGATATAAACCTGATACCCATACTATTCAAAGAGTAAAACTAGCACAAGTGCACTTTCAGCCCTCCTGCAACCAGAGCCCAGGCCTAAACAAATGTACACAAGTAATAAAAATGACGAACAGGTAAGAACTAGACATGTAGAAAAATCATTAGTATCAAAGCAATGTAAATTAAAGCAATCAGATAGCTTTTCCCTCTACAGAACTGGCAAGGATCAGACAGATTAACATACCATGAAGTATAAGAAGGAATACAGATATTCATACACTATGGGCAGAAATGCAAACATGTTCTAGTGCCATAACTTAAAACTGTGTTTACTCTAAGAACAAGCAACCATACTTAGAAATACTTCAAGGAAATCAAGACAAGCAAGGTGGCTCAGAAATGAAGATGCTTCCCACCAAGCGGAGACCTGTGTCTGATTCCCGAGAACCAGATGGTGGAAACATAGAATACTTATTTCCCTTCTTTTCTCAACACATGAGCCACGGTACTCATACACACACACACACACACACACACACACACACGCACACACTATAGAAAAAACTGAATGGAAATCATCATAAATATAATATATAAAAATGAAGTGTACACCAGTTAAAATTGAAAATTACCTATCAATTGCCTACCCTGTAGCCCACTGACTTTCTAAGAATATTAAATCAGCTGCTGGTTTTCTTTAGCCTACATGTCAAATGAATATTGACTGAATATCTAATATTTACTAAATATAAGAGTCTAAAAAAAAAAGTTCACCCTCGAGGTGTTTACATTTCAGAAGATAACCTATGAAAAATAAACACGGGGAATGATAAACAGGTAAAGTTAAACAGGTAAGAATCAAAAAAAAAAAAAAAAATGCTCGGGAGGGGAGTGTGAGGATTTGGAGGAAAGAAAGACATCTTTACCAATAAGACTTGGGGAAAGAGGCCACGGGACATGTAAGGAGGCCATCGAAGGACCACAGACAGGACGCAGAGGCATCCCAAGTGGCTCAGGCCAGCGTGACGGAAATGAGACGAGCAACAGCGGGGGAAGATGAGGAGCTGGGAAAGGACCCTGAAGGGGTTGGCAGTGCCATAGGAGAAACAGCAATATGAACCACCCAGACCGCCCCAGAGCTCCCAGGAGCAAAACCATCAACCAAGGAGTACACATGGAGGAACCCACAGCTCCAGGCACATAGGCAGCAGAGGGTGGCCTTGTTGGACACCAAAGGGAGGAGAGGCCCTTGGTCCTGGGAAGGCTCTATGTCACAGTGTAGAGGGATACCAGGACAGAGAAGTGGGGGAGGGTTGACTGGGGAACAGGGGGAGGGGGGATGGGTTATGGGATTTTCGGTGGAGGGGGGGTGGGGACCAGGAAAGGGGACAACACTTGAAAAAAAAAAAAGAGATTGGCAAGAGAAGCCAAATGATGATGGAGACACTTCTCAGTCATCACAAGGACTCCAGAGTTTGCTCTTAGTGAGAAACTAAACAAGCAAATTAAGAAACGAGTGAACAGAGTATAAAATAGTTCATGATAAACCATGATGTGTCTTTGATCCCTGCGGATGTCTGGGATGAGGATTATCCCTTATTATACTAAATTATGAGTTACTTTCAGAAATGGCAAAGTAAAATGGACCAGATATATGCAGCTGAGTACTGGAGGCATGATAGAATGATCTAATGAATGAGAAGCTACAACAGTGGCTCTCAGCCTTCCTAATCCTGAGGGGCCCTCTGGAAATGTGAAGTCAAACTTCCTCCCATTAAGTCACTGTTGATGCTAGTGGCCCTTTAATACAGTTCCTCAAAATTGGTGTGAACCCCCCAGCCATAAAATTATTTTGATGCTACTTCATAACTAATTTTGCTATTGTTATGAATTGTAGTGAATACATGTGTGTATGTATATGTGTGTATATATATATGTATATATACATATATATATGTATATATACATATATATATATATGATATACAGGAGCTCTGATATGCAATCCTCAAAGGGGTCGGGACCCACAGGTTGAGAACCATTGGACTAGACAGTCCCAATATGTAAAGTATTTCAAAGGAATGGTAACCAAGAAATATGGTTTGATGGACTAGTTTAGTTATGACACACACTAGAATACATAAGTACTGAATCAAAAATATAGTCTCTATAATTAACTCACATACCACAAGGTATCTGCCCTATACTTTCAAAGGCACTTTTAATATATTTATACCACAGAATACTAGACAAGCATTAATTACCTTCTGAAGAGTTTACCTAACTGTACACGGAGGCACACTTAGACATATACACTGACAAAGTCTGAGATTAATAAACAGTAGCAATGCTATTTTTAAAGGCTAAAAGATATATTTTCTTCATGTTTGTCAAGCTGTCTTCACTATAAACAAATTTGTTTTTAAATGGGCTTTGAAAACTGTCTTCATTAACCAAAAGTCTTTCACTTCTATAAATCAAACTCCTTTCAAGTGTTTTATAAAGCCTGGCAGTGGTGGTACACGCCTTTAGTTCCAGCACTTGGGAGGCAGAGGCAGGCGGATTTCTGAGTTCAAGGCCAGCCTGGTCTACAAAGTGAGTTTAGGACAGCCAGGGCTACACAGAGAAACCCAGTCTCAAAAAAAAACAAAAAAAAAAAATCAAGTATTTTTATATAAATGCATTTACATATATATACAGTATACATACATAGTATGTATTTTGGCAGACCAACAAGGAGTAACTAATACATATTATCAAATTTCAAATGGTGTGGGACCAGTCATGACCAAGTTAGCGTCACTTAACGGCCAAGGAGCTATCTTTCACTGCGACCTCACTACTTTGTGGTAAGCAAGTCTTTTGGACACATGACATCATACATTACAAGCTAGTCAATGCTTCCACACAAATGTCGTTTAAAACGCCATCCAGGTAAACCCAACACGCATGTGCACATACGGAGCAGAGACTATGAGCATGCTCAGAGGCCTGAGCAGGCCAGGAGCAGGCGACTGCGCCTCGCCTCTGTTCTGACGTCCAGTGCTCATAGATGAACGGAATGAACACAAACTAAGCCTAGACACACGAAGTAAATGAAATGACAGATGAAAACAAAGGCACTCTGGTCCCTTCCCAAGACTTCCAAGTAATTTTCCACTTTGACTAAAAACAAAGATGCCTTTGCACTGGTTTAATTTTTGAATAACATATTGTACATCGGGGTGATTGTTACTGAGGAAGAGAGCAGAGCCACTCTAAGAACAAAATGAGAAGAGGACTGTTTTAAATGTCTGTCAGGTGCAGACAGTCCTCTTGGTCCCTCCAGTAAAATGTATAATCACAGAGTGGTCTCAAGCCATCTATTTTATAAAATTAACCATATGACTTAAGTTGTTAATAATATAGTGAAATTACATCATATGCTTGACAACTCATAGAAGTCACTTTACAGCCTCAAGCAGAGCTCCTAATGTCTAAAACAATCTCCTTTGAACAATACTAGAAGTTAGCTTGAGATTTGCAGAGAGCTATGGCTTTGTGACATAGCCAAGAAGCATTAAGAATGAAAAGTCACCTGAAGGCCAGCACTGCCTTAGCATTCTTGGGATTTCTTTCAAAGGATTCTCTGATTCCCCCTTCTTGTTTCTTCTGCTTCCCAAGATCCTTTCTGTAATTAGAAAACCCACATAATTCTACCCTGTCCTTTCTTTAAAAAGCACAGAGTTCAAGAAGTATGTTTAAGTATATGAAAGCCAAAGTTCAACACTTTAAAAAATGGCAATACATCATAAAATATAAACTACAGTTCACTGCATTTTGAAAAAGTCTTGCAACTATATCTTGTTCTTTTTCTTTCTTTTCTTTTCTTTTCTTTTCTGTTGTTCAGCAATCTGAGTCTCTACACCTGCTACAAACAAACAAAAGAACTCAACTAACTATAAAAATCAGCAGGACTTGGCCTCTGTATGAAAAAATAAACCTCGCAACACTATTTCCTGCTCTCCCCAAACAGGCAAGGAACTACAGAAACTATCTTCTTCCTAACTTGAGAGAATGCAGGCCATTTCAAGTGTTCTGTTTGCCAGTTACTGCTATTCTTAATTCATCACAGCTGAAACAGGAAAAAATATCCCTCATCCAAAAATACATTTTCTCCACTAAGCACACAGCTAATTAAATGATTCTTTCCTTTTAAAGGAAAACATTCTCTTAGGCATGAAACAAGAAAACCATTACCACCAGTAAAACAAGATTTTCTTTCCACTATCAAAGATAAATTTCCCTCTCAGGCTTCTTCCGTACCAGAGGACCTCTTATTGGTTCTTCCTGGCTTTTCCTGTCACAAGTCCTCTCTGGCCTTTTAAAGGAGTAGTCAGCTACAGCTAAGAAAGGGGGACTAAACGACAGGGTCCAGGAAGCCACAAAGGAAGCCTGCTTCAGAAGGCACACTTCTGCAAATGTCAGCACTCACCCAGGGAAAGGCAAGAGTCTCCTCAGCTGATTCCACGGGTCCAGCGCTTCCGGCACGCAGCCCTTACCTCTGCCATTATCCACTTTAAGTCATCTCAACACTCAAGTTCAAGCATGTTGAGTCTCAAGTACCTTACTCATCACACCAGTGAGATCTGAGTTTGGCAGTGGTTCTCCCATGACACAATGATGACACAGACCTGACGACAACTGGACCTTCCTCGCTTCCCACGCAGCCCCTGGCAGTGGACTGACAGACATGGCAGTTACTTAGCAATACTTTGTGGTTATCTCTCCCACATCATTCACAGAGGCAGACAACGCAGTGCCATCGCTTCATAAAAACTCTTCACTCCTCCCACCAGCTGAATTCCACATAGTAATTTTCATTATTACATGGAGGAATAGAATACTGGCTCGTGCTTAGCAGAAAGTAGTTATTCCATAAGTCTTTAGGGGTCCTACCTATTACTAATCCCTTTGTCCTTCAGTCGTGAGCAAAACTACTAGGCTATGTTTCAAAGGAATGCCGAAACTAAGAAAATAAGCGTGAAGAGCTTACTGAGCCCTTCAGCCCTCACGAGGACGACCTGCCACGGCACTGTTACCGCCTAATGTTTCCAATCACCCTCAGACAGGAAGTGGCTAAGTTGTGATGAACACAATGTGTGCCCAGAGATAACAGAAGTGTGCAGGTATGCATGTATATATATGGAGGAGAGGGTGGAAGGCGGGAGAAAGGAATGGAAGCTGGAGAAATAGAGACGGAGAGACTTTATAACCTTAAGCGAGCTCTAATTGCTCACCCAGGCTGGCAGAAGCCTTCAATGGGATTAACAATAAACTATTTACTTTCTCTCTGTTGCCATTCAAAGCACTCAGACAAAAATGATGGATAACGGGTACTAAGAACCTGCATCATTCCATTTAGGGCATTTAATCTTCACAAGAACTACATGTCCAGCCGGGCGGTGGTGGCGCACGCCTGTAATCCCAGCACTCGGGAGGCAGAGGCAGGCGGATTTCTGAGTTTGAGGCCAGCCTGGTCTACAGAGTGAGTTCCAGGACAGCCAGGGCTACACAGAGAAACCCTGTCTCGAAAAACAAAAACAAATCCAAAAAACCAACCCCCCCCCCCAAAAAAAGAACTACATGTCCATTTGACAAACAGGAAAGTGAGGCACATCCTAGTAGTAAGTGTGACAGAGCTGGGATGTGTCCAGGTGTTCTGAATTCAGGGACCTTGGGGGACATCTCAGGGATCTACAGTCCAGTACCTTGTCGTAGATTCATAAAGACTGACATGCCAGGTCTGGTTGATAGCCATGGTTGGCCTCCCCTTTTCTGAAGAGAAAAGGAGGAGTGGATAGGGGAGAGGAGAGGTAGGAGGGAGAGATTGGGAGAAGAGGGAGGGGAAACTGAGGGCG
This sequence comes from Apodemus sylvaticus, assembly GCF_947179515.1. Classification (NCBI taxonomy): domain Eukaryota; kingdom Metazoa; phylum Chordata; class Mammalia; order Rodentia; family Muridae; genus Apodemus; species Apodemus sylvaticus. The sequence goes on from NC_067489.1 coordinate 65,614,602, forward strand.
GGATATAAAGTAAATTAATTAAATTTTAAAAACTAAAAACAACAAACAAGAGTGGTCAAACGGAAAACTGGATGGTGCTGACCTACTGCAGCAGGATGCACACGACGTTAAATGCGGATCCAGTTTCCTCAATGAGTGGATTATTTTGGGCAACTGTCCTATTTCCTTTGATTTAGAACTGCATACATAAAATTCTGCTCTGTCTCTGTCTCTCAGTCTCTGTCTTTGTCTCTGTCTCGCTCTCTGACTCCCTCTCTCTCTGAATGTCTGTGTGTGTGTGTGTGTGTGTGTGTGTGTGTGTGTGTGTGTGTGTTGTACTAGAGTTGGGGACTTTACAAGAAGAGATGAAAATCCCATCTATCTCTAAAATTCTATTATAATCTATTATCAACTAAGTTGATTAGGATATTATGTATATCTTAAAATGTTCAGAAAAGAACTTAAGAATATAAAACAAAGAAAACAAACAGCAAAACATGATTTCTCTTGGATAAAAAATAGAGTTTACAATCAGAATGGCCTAGCACATTCATGGCCAACAGAAACAACTCGTGCTTACGGCAGTGAGGTAGGACCCACACTAGTTGGCTGTCTGAGAAAGCAGACTTGTGTACTTGAGACAGCTTATTAATATGAGTACTATATTCACGCATGCTCAGAACAGTATGACCATGAACAGAAGTCATGTACCCGTGACGAGGACGAAGAGCAGCATCGTGAGAGAAGGGATGAGTCCACAGACTAGAGTTCAGCAAGAGCACTGTAAAAGCTTCAGACAAAGCTTCTGACCGTATGGTAGGAGCTCTTCCTCACTTTAAAGGTTGTCTGTTATTTAAACATACACACACACACACACACACACACACAAAGACCCATGAAGATTTTAAATCCCCCAGTTCAGAGACATGTGGTGAGGGAAGGGGCTCAGAAGGATGGGCATTGCGGAAGTGGGTAAGAGCAGCACTGCTAGTGTGGAGGTGAGCTTTTCCGGGACGCTTCTGAATTACACACAGCAACTATCTTTCACTTATGCTAGAGTGACTCCTAATATGATAAAATAATTCAGAGGCTTTTGACAGACCCCCCCTTCCTTGCTAATCACCATGAGGTGTCTCAGGATGATTCAGAAAGAGGTGGGAAAGTCTCCTATATCAAGGAGGGAGACCTTGGACAGAAAACCCTGACTGCCTGAGTGTATGAGGATAAAAAATGAATTAGATGCATGAGCTAACAGGAGTCCCCAATCCCTTTCTTTTGGCTAATTGAAAACTCTGTTTCTAAAAAGAATATTCCAGGCTAATAAAAATGGGAGGGAGGGAAGGCTGCCGGAGAAGCCCCGTCCACCAGGCACAGCAGCAGGCAGTGGAAAAGCCTTTGCTCTTTCCAAAGCAAAAAAGTCCTGTAAGGCTTTACCACCCTCCATGTTCACTAATACTCCAAGAGGACGAGAATACCAGGAAGAGCTCTTGGGGATACCATATAAATAGGAATTAGGGAAGGAGGAGCCAGGTGTGGTGGCTCAAGCCATAATCCCCACTATATGGAGAGCAGAAAGAATACATTAACCCTGGAGTTTACTGTAACTGTAAATGTCTCATGAAATGTTAAGAAGCAGATACCTTCCTCCAGTGCACTTTTGTGCACAGACTTATAGAATTTCCTATTATTCTAACTCTCACAAGGAAATACTCAGTTTCCATCTTGGTACATCGTGATGTACTTACTAGTCAAGACTATGCCTCTGGTATAACTATTAAAGAAGTCATCAGGAGGGTTCACAGAAGCTCAGTAGGAAAATCCACTGCTCTGTGGACACATAACTCAGCACAAAGAATCACAACGTCATGCCTAAAACCGTAAACCAAAGGATGGACACTGAGTGTCTCCACTGTATCCCTTGCATCCACTCTCATGTAGCATGGTAACATAAAAGGTGTTAATAAGATCTATCCTTAGATACTCTACCCTGTATCACCTCCCCGCCCCCTTCTCATAATGCCTGTAAGATATACTTTCAGTCCTCACTTGGCACCTCTGATCAAACACCCAAGAGGCATAAAATACAAAAGAAAAACAAATGTAAGTGAGAATGCTGCTCTGTCGCTTGTCACTAATCTGAGCCCTGTGGTTATAAGATAAGATGAAGAGTGTGAATGCCGCATACAGGAATACACAAGCAATGACTGGTGCAGACACTGACTGTGTACATGCTAACTCCAGGTACTGCATGAAGCACTTGGAACACTATCTAAACCCACCCTCTTAACAGCTCCAAGAAGGCGGAGTTATTGCCACAACTATTTCACAGAGCACCAGAGGGATTCTTACGCAAGGCAATATTTTAAAGCAATAGTCACACTGGGCCATGATGTAAGGTACATTTAAAAAAAAAAAGCAAAAAAAGAAAACCCAAGACCTATAAACTCTATTATGCAAGATTTTGCTCCTTGCATAGAGTTTGGTCCTATAAGAAATGTGTGCAGACATTAGCTTTATGAGATTCATATAGTGGTCAAAACTTTAATTAATACCCTTTAACTCATATAAGATTATCCACAACTATTTTAATGACTTATTTTTCCACAGGGAAAACTACATCTTCTAATACAATGATACACAGAAAGAAAAGGAAGAAGTCACCCTTGTCCTTTGGGTGCCCTGATAAGCAAAGTAAAATCGTCTGTAAGTTCAACTCTTCACTATTCTCACCTCTGCTACAGTAACTAAAGATTTGAAAACTTCTGCAGTAGTGGGAACTGCTCAATGATTCCTTTAGGAGAGGAGTGTCTAATATTCTTTCTCTCTTTAAATCTTTATACATGTAAACAATGTAAAATATATTTGACTACTTATCCTCCTCCTATATGACACATATGTAGGTCTTATTTTTGTAACCTTGTACTGAAACCATACTGAGATTAAATCACTTCCACTGAAAACATTATGAAGTAGAAAATGAACCAGTGTCGTGTTTTTGTTATGCTAATGGACCAGAGAAAGGAAATCAAACAAAGGAAAAAGAAAAAGAAACCTGAAATTCTGAACTAAAGTGGAAGCATTTTTTAAACCCTGTTGTTGAACCAGTGACGTGTTTGCATTGTGATGAAATAGAAAATGGAAATACTGAGTTTGCTGCCATATAACCATACCTCTACTCTTCCTTAAATGGGATGGACTACCTTCACTGGGAAAATAAGATCAGGAAGATCTGAAGTAAATAAGCAATAACGTACAAGGAAAACTAATCTCATGAGCATCAGGATCCTTCCATAGAAGACATTAATCAGGGGAAGTGTGCAGTCCAATTCTAGGATAGGCTAGTGAACAGAGCAGTGACGAGGGGTATAAAGAAAATCATTTGGTCACAGCATTGGGATCTGGAACAACTGTTCCATACAAAGCGGGTTACAATGACCAGTTCATTCAGTAATGTGGGAAACAGCATTGCACTCAAATCCTGGAATGTACTTCCATGAGTTCAAAATCTGGCCAACACTTTCTAAAATCTTATTTGTAAAAAGTTTTACTTTAAGGGTACGTATATTGTAAAGAAAACAAGATCCTGAGGCAAAACTGTGATGACTGTACACAATATTCCAAGTGCCTGCTTTGTCAGTACCATTCTACTGAGACTGTTACTCTTAAAAGACTGCAAGAGAGATTTCAGAGATACACATCCTAAAAGAGCAGGAACAGTGACACCAGCAGTGAACATCAGCATCGGTGAAGAAGGGCTGCGCTCGCCTAGAGCAGAGGGCATTCTCCGAGACGTCACAGCAGCGCCCGCCACTGCCCTGTCCTGCTGTCCTAGATTTGTTGACATGGGCATGGGAGTAACATTCTTCTCAGTTGTCCCCCCCCCAGGGGTACAGCAAAAAGTTTCTAAACTGAGAGGCTCCCTGGGAACCCAACGGCAACAACCTCTGTGTTACTCATGCAGAAGGGAGCCAGGGGTACCCCCTGACCTTCTGCTCCCCTGGACTGCCCACAAGGGAAGGTTCCTGAGTTTCATGACTAAGAACTAAGAAACTCAAATGAATCAACTGCCCACATAATATAAAAATCTGACAGAAAAATATCCAGGAACTGTTGTTTTGAAGAAAATAAACATGTTAGGTAAATCCTGCTGGTACATAGCTCAGTGTAAGAGTACATCCTAGCACATGTGAAACACTAGGTTTCTGGTGTCCTGTTGACTATGAGAACAGATAGCCAAGTGCACTTATGATAACCTTCTCTACTGTTAGTTAAATTCACCTAAGTCACTGGCATCAGCCTAAAGGAATATACTGACAGGGCTTGATAGACAAGAATCCTCCAATGAAAACAAGATATATTTTAAATAAGACAATCCGTCAACTCCAAAATTTCCCTGTAAAATAGCAAAATAAGTTGGGAGGGGGTCAAATCACTTCAAATCCAGGAAATACACTCAGAAACATGGGGGTGTTTGGACTGGTTCTGCCATTATCAAGAGGGCAAAAATCAAACGATTCCATGGAGAAATGTTCATTCTCTATCAAAGTTCTAGCAGATCCTGACCCTGAAGGCCTGTAGCCATGTTAACACAGGACCTGTAACAGTGAGTGTCCTTGAGGCTTCTGCTGAATTTAAAAAAAAAAAAAATCACACCAAAAGGGACAACACACACACACAGACACACACACACACACACACACACACACACACACACACAAAGGGGATGAGACTCCCAAGAAAGAGCCATCTTCCACATAGAAGCACAAACAGTTCAAAAGCAACACTGCCCAAGGCAGGAAAGGAAGGCTGGGAACAACTGTTTATGGGCAACTCTACTCCAAGCAGAGAGCTCCAAACTGTTGACAGCTTGATAAATAAATGTCGAAATTAGTGTACTGACCGAAAGGAATAATCAATGTTAAAGCATTTTGTGGAAACCTGAATTTAGGGCTCTCAAAATAACTAAAAGATAGCCTCCACCTCGCCTTGCTGGGGTTGTGAGCTACACAGGAGACATAGCAAGTGTAGCAGGAACAGCGGAGCGTCCATGTACCGGGGCCATGCAGCTGCAAAAGCATCTCCAGTAGGAGGACCTAACTGAGACCTGCCTGAGAGACCAAGGATTGCTGGTGCAGACAATGCCAGCCAGTCAGGGACTGATGCTTAGAAGAGATGCTTTCTTGGGACCAATGGGGCAGAGGGTACTAAAGGTTAGCTTGCAGCAGTACTCAGATGAGCTTGCTCCTGGAGTTTGTGTGGTTGACTCTGCCCCACCTCACCTACAACCCCCCAAGGGCAGACAGGGTCAGGCTTGAGTAGCCCAAGGCATAGGCAACAGAAAAACCCAACTAATCCTAGCTCTTTTCCTTCACTGCCTCTCCTCTCTGATGACAATGCTAGGGAAGAAAGAAATCACAAGCTCCCGCCTAGTCCTGGGAAATACTAGCTGGTGCCTAGATTTACCTTCTCATTTACCTGAGAAGTGGGTAAAACGCCCTAAACCCTAGAACTAATGTGAAGCACGAGACAATCCACTGCTCCCGGGTGCTAATCCCATGGTGTGTTTTCAGTTATAAAGAGAAAATGTTTTTCCTAAATGTGGGATCTACCGTATCAATAACCTGCATAGCTAGGAATCATGGGAGAATTATAGCATGACCAGGATACAAGAGATAAAAGGCCATGAACATCATGTGGCTTCATATCTCTGTGTCCAAGTGAGAACAAGGACCCTCTGAACAAGACTGAAGAAGACAGAGCCAATGGTCAGTCATTTCAGGGAAAAAGAAAGAAAGAAAAAAAAAAGACTGCACTCCTGCACTCTCCTTAGCCAATATATTTTCCTTACAAGACTAGATAAAATTCGGGCTTCAAAAGAAAGACTCAAGTGAACATAATTTGAGAAAAGATAACCAATACATATTTCTTCCATAGAAGAATAAAAAAAGCAACCAGTGTAATAGACAACCCAAACATTACTGCCAACGAAAGGACAATGCTTCTCCCACCATTCTAAAGATCCAACCATCTATGATCACTATTGCTACCTTCATGTTATATTCCTCTGCTTCCAATCTATGGCCTCTTGAAGTTTTAAATTTGCTCCATAGATTAGACTCAACTAGTCACCAAGAGTTAATATAAGGAGCCGGAATATTATAATTTCATGGAGTCAAGTAATGGAATTTTGTAGTCAGAATAGACTTTGAATTATTTAATCATCCAGCTGAGTATATGAATGCCTCGGGGGGGGGGGGGGGAGGGGGGTTGCTAAGAACTTAAGAAATTAAATACTGGCACTTCCAGGGCTCAAGTTTCCCAAATCCTAGCACAGGATCTTCCTATGACCACTTTATAGAAGACAGACACGTGGCTAATGCTGAGTCTGGAGACAATCTTTGGATTCTTCAGAGTCACCGTGGCCTTATATGGGCAAAAACATAAGATTAGAACAACCCACAGTCCTGTTCATCAGCTGCTACTAAGTTTTATCAAAAGAGAAACCTATGGCATCCTGAACAATTCTGAATATGGAAAAGAAAGGCAGAGTTACAAAAGTGCAGTGTAAAACACCTACCATCAAACACCAAGAGTTAATATAAATAGCCAGAGTAGATCATTTTTAGGGGAAGGTGTCAGAGAATCAAAAATGTAACATGCTGATATGACTATATCAATAAAACTGTAACCAAGTTTACATATAATTATATCGGATTTCAGATATATGCCTAACACTGAATTCAGTGTAAGACAGAAATTACTTCTACCCCAGCCAACCATGGGTGGACTCTGATAACACGGTCTGGAAAAGCTACCCTTGGCCTACAATCTAATCTAGCTGCTGCAGATGGATCCTTTAGTCTCTTTCTAGCGTTATGCAGTCCTGAGACATCCACAGGAAGACCTCGATGGTACAGGCAGAATCTGCTGACTTAGTGCATGCCTGATTCCCACTTTGAGGCAGCCAAGTCAACACTACAGTTAAAAAACATGAAGCTGGGTTCGTCCCTGCAACTCCTGAGACCAGGAATCAAACTAATCAGGCCTGTCCTCTCTCATGTCAGATAACTTCGGAAGTACCCTAATTATGCTCACCTTCTATTTCACAATATATTTAGTACTTTGCTACTAAAATTTGTTTTCTCTTTACTGAAAATAAAAAGGTACTTTTGTAAGATCAGGTTGAAAAACCCACATTACTCGCCATCTGAGGAGACTCAAGAATGGCCACTAAATGTATCCGTAGACAACTAAGACCCAAGGCATTCCCTGCTGCCTATGTTGCACAGAGTGACCATCTTTGGCTGTGGGCTCTTGGCTGCTCTTTCACTGTTAATCTTTAGAAAATGCTCAACTACATAATCCTTACAGTAAAGTCAGTTCAGGTCAATCCAAAGTCATGATATGACACACCAGCTTCCCAAGGTCAAACTGTCAGAAAATTCAGGATAATATCAACCTGTCATTAACTCACTGCTTAATTAACCCTTTCTCTCCTGAACCTGTAAGATGGCTCAAAGGGTAAAACCTGATGACCTGAGTTTGACTCACAGCCATAGACAACGGATGGCTTCTAGGAGAGGAAGACTCAGTTATTGTTAAGGGTGTGGCTCATGGTACATCCACCAAGCTCTAGTGGGTGGGCTCACACCTAGACATATATTGATGACATGAACTGGAGTCAATGAGTGCTTTTAAAAAATTAAAATTTAAAAAAAATAGGCATGTAGTTAGAGGTAGAGAGGTAAGAGTGGACTGGAGAGAAGTTTGGGGAAAGAATTTAGAATGAATATGATCAAATGTATTATTTAAAATTCCCAAAGATTTGGGCAGTGGTGGCTAATGCCCTTAATCCCAGCACTTGGGAGGCAGAGGCAGGCGGATTTCTGAGTTCGAGACCAGCCTGGTCTACAGAGTGAGTTCCAGGACAGCCAAGGCTACACAGAGAAATTCTGTCTCGAAAAAACAAAACAAAAAAACAAATAAAATTCCCAAAGATTTAATAAATTTTTAAAGCAGTTTTCCTAAACTGGGAATCAGATATTGTCCTCTAAAATTATGGTATAGCAAAGCAGAAGAAAGGCAGAAGTAGGAAGATAGTCACAAAAAGGAGTCACATCCTCCACACACAAGGTTTGTCCTCTGCTTTGGAAGACTAGGAGCTGAGAGATAAAGAATGACTTCCGGTTTGACAGTCAGTTACAGAACGGGTCAGTCTATGTTCTCATCTGTTCCACGATGTAAACCAGGACCTAAACAAAAAGGTAGCTTATTTGAGAACAGTCTGAGTACAGAAACTACACAGGAGTTCCCTCCCTTCTGAACACAAGTTTCAAGGCAGCCACTGGCATTCGTATATAGACAGGACGAAAACATCCCCAAGGACATGAGACTAAATCTATGGCCACCAGCTAGTTACAGTACACTTTCTTCCCGTCTCTAAATCCTGAATGAATGCTTTGCCTAAATCAGATAGTAATTAGCCACGGTCTTATAAACAATCCACGGAGCACTCTGCACTCTCTGGTACTTTCATATGCATTATTCTATTTCATAGTCATTACATTCTACAAGTAAAGAAGCTGAGAGCCCAGTCATCCTGGCCAAGGCCACAGATGGTAAACAGTAAGGCTGGAAGTTGAACATAGCCCTGCAATTCCATGTTCAGTTTAACAATTCCTACAGTCTCCCCACCCAGTGCTGGTGACTCTAAGCCAAACACAACAGCAGACCAAAGGGCTGACTGAACCCCACCCTCAGACCAGCAAAGCAATGGCTAAAATCCTTACGGGAACACAGAGCTTCAAGACAGAGGTTTTCCAGGGCTTTTTGAACCCGTGACTATCCTCCAAGCACTCGGAGCTGCTCAGATGACCTGCAGCAGTGTGGGCAGAGCTGGGCCTGTCAAGTCCATTGGGCTCTGGGTGACAAGGCCCAGCTGTGCAGGCAGCCTCCCTACAAGGGCACTCCCAAACATTCCAAACCCTGTGGAACTAGGAGGGACTCAACTGTACAGAGACATAGAAAACCTGACAGGACTTTCCAGACCACATTTGTACTTTTACACCAGAAAGATAGTTTTGACTAAAATCCCCCCAAAACTTCATAGACTGTCTTCCAAGGACACACTGGGACTTGTCAGTGGCGGCTCCTGCTGTGAACAAGGAACAATTTCTTTTTGACTTTCACCACTGGCACTCTATTTTTTTCATAATATTTTTTAAAACTAGATTAAAGATCTACTTTAACATTTGTAAGGATAATAACCCACACTGAACTATTAGTCAAGATAAAAAAGAAAGGCTGTCATTAATGATATAAACTACTAACACAAGACAATTATTACTGTTGCCTTTATAGACCCAGGGTCTCAGCCATCCAGGGCTGATTCAAAACTGCTATGTAGCCAAGACTGGCCTGATTCCCTGCCTGTAATTCCCGAGTCTGAGATTACAGGTATACACACCATGCTCAGCTCAAGAAAAGTATTTTAATCAAAAGTTTTAGAACCACAGTCTAGACATAAGACAATGCACTATAGCATAAAAAGTCTTATTTAGAAATGATGATTAAATTTCCCTTGACTATAACAGCAGAAATAGAGCAATTTGGGGGGAGTAAAAATAGATTTGGTACTTACTTTGTGCTAGCCATTTCCACAAATTTTGCTTAATCTCAATAATGAAAAAGATATCCACAATAATAGATCAGGAACTAAGCTATCCATAGTTCATACTGCTACAAGCTGCCAGCCTTGGAGTAAAAAGATCCAAAGGGCAAAGCTGGAGCTACAGATAAGCCCATAAAAACAGCTACACTGCACGGCAGAGAGCCCTGCATCTCGGGTGAGTTCACAGGAACAGTGCCTGCATTTCAGCATTTTCTACCTATCACCTCCTGTGTCCCACATACATATTGTCCTGTTCACAACAGTCAAAGATCCTAAAACTGAAATGGCATCATGGGCCCGAAACCAGAGAAGTTTTCAAAGTATTGAAGAGGCTATACTTGACTATCCCCACTCCTCCTCTGCCCGTCACTTTTCGTGGGAGACTGCATCGGAGAAATGACTGACCGGAGGATGAGAAATAGGCATGCTGCCTGCAGCCTGACCACAACGCCCATGGATGAGGATGCGGTGAACTCCTCTACACTCTACTAGTGTCCCTAACACAGTCTTCCTGAGGACCTGATAGAGGAAGACCTTCAGCAATGGCAGCAGCCCAAGTTAGCACATTGAGCTTTCCCTAGTGCAGACAAACTACTTAAATGCTTTCACATGCTGCAGTTTAGTTAGCCTTTATAAGAGCTATCCCTCAGGAGAGATACCATTTGCATTCCTACTTAACATATGAAGAAACTGAGCTTCCTGAGTGCTTAGGGAACTTATGAGAAACCAAATCTTATGAACTAGAGGGAAAATTTAAAGCTATGGGCCTGTGACCTCTAAGCACTGTACTATGCCTCTCACAAACATGTTTAGTGCATTTTCTATAACATGAATTCTCTCTGTACTTTGAAGGAAGTAAAACAAAATATCCAGATATAGGAAGTCAAAATTTAATAATAAATAAATGGATAGATAGATAGATAGATAGATAGATAAAAATAGCCACTGTAAAGTAATATAAATAGGATCTATAAATAAATAAATAAATAAATAAATAAATAAATAAATAAATAAATAAATAAATAAAATCTGTGATCAAGTCAAGAATTGGCAACTTGACCAAATACATGCACATCGGCAAGCTAGTTATATAATCAATTTCCCTGAGAATTCGGGACTGATACTCTCAGTTTTGGTGGGTATGTCTACTAATCCAAGTCTCTGAGGATGGGTGGGGTTATCAATGGGTCATACCCACTCCTCCCCTATTCAGTTCTTCAGTGTTGTTGTGGTCCCTTATGTCTGTGTCTGTTGAGCATGACAGCAGACAGACTCCTTTCCAGAGATGAGTCAAAGCTGAAATAGACTTTTCCCTTAGATAACTGAATAACCTTTAAAGAAGCAAACCCACCCCTAAATTCTAAGATAAATCATTTTCCTATATTAACTACAAAGCCAACTTTGTTTCAGGGATGGCACAAAGAATGGAATCCTTGTGGAACAGAATGGACCACGAAATGGCCATGCTCACCGTGGGGGCCTTCTGCCCACTCCAAGTTCAGAGTTTCCAAAGATGCATTCAGAGTCTGAGAGCACCAAGCTATGGACAATTGCCTCAGACAGCAATGTGGCTGAACCCAGGAAACTCATGTGCCCAAACACCTCCATGCAGTCAGTACCCTCCTCTGTCAGCCTTACTAAAAATAGAAAAGCATTTTAAGTTTTTCTCCAAGACTGTCCTATAATGGTTTATATTTGAAATTAAACATTTTCAAACCCGAGGGATTTTCTCTGACTACATTTGTATATAATCCAGATTGCCTCAGACCAGGGACCAGACAAAGACGCTCAACCCAAATTCCTGTTACCTCTCTCAGCAAACAGTCTGCCCCATGAATCTGTCAGGAATACGAAGAGGACGTCCCTGGCTCCATCTACTCAGCAAACTTTCATCGTCCGTAAGGGCTTTTTACCGTACTTCTGACGCTGCTTCTGTGTGAATACACACTGCTACACACTGACTGAACAGTGACATTCTCCCACAATGCCACTGTATCCCCTTGGGGGCTGCCTGTGGGATAAGAACTTGAAAGAAGTTGAAGGAGTCCTGCCCCTCTTCCCAGCCTTCCTTCTAACAAGCAGCTTCCCTCCAACAGACCTACTTCAAAAGTCCAGACCCAGTGAAGTCACACATGACCTCATAAACCTCCCAGTTAACTGTTTAAAAGCCAGAGGCAAGCCAGCAGCGACGGAGGAACAGCAGATTTCTCAGCATAATTGGGGTAGTTGCTGTTTAAGGAGGAGAAAGGTTCTTTCAGCACCATTCTAAACTAAGTTGCTGGAGCACAGTCTCCTATAAAAGCACTAAGGTTTTAGAAGTACTATGCTAAAAAGAACTTCTAATAGCTCACTCATTCTGATTGAACTAGCCTACAAAACAGACTTAGTTCCTTTATTTTATAACTAGTTATAAAGGCATGTTTGATACATACTGCAGTGGCTGCTGTTTTTCTATTTTCATTCTGACTTGGTTTCTGTTTTTTCTGGAATCGCCCTGTGAAAATATTTATTGTCCTTTTGTTCAGATTCCACTATAGTCAGCCAGAAGTGGACAGGCCACACTCACAGCTGTCAGACAAGGGCAACAACTGCCACAGAAGCATCTGGGTGGGGGGGTGGGAGGGGGACAGGGACAAGAGTAACTGAGAAATCTGATCCAGACCCAGCCTCCAGACTCGACTAATGGATACCAGAGTCTCTACCAGAGCTCCTAAAGGGTGAGGGGAATCAATTGACTGCAAGGTTTTCCTTGCCAATTTTCCCCCTCACCTGAGCTATGTTGTAGGATGGGAAGAGGAAGAAGAACTAAGGGTTACCTTATCAACAAACATATCAGATTGCATATGCTCGAAGAAAATGGAGCATGTACATTCAAGAGTAGTTCACCAAAACTGATGACACTTTCCATAAGTTTTTATTCCTAAATAAGTACCTAGGCCTAGAGAAAGATTCCCATATTTACACAGAAAGCTATCTGTTATACAAGAATAAGTACACATTGCCATGTTGTTAGAGATAATAATACAAGTTTAAGAAAATAGAAACATAATTATAATGTATTCATATAATGACTTTTATAGCTATTAACCTATAAGATAGGGTTTTAAATTAAATAAATGTATTTTAGATGTTGGGGGGTGGGGAACAGTGATGCCACAGGAAACAAAGAGAAGACATCTATATGCAGTCTAAATATGCGAAAAGACACTCCCTAACGCCCATGGACAGGAGTCAGAGAGGAATGATAAACATCTGCCCCAGAGAGGGAAAGAGGTGAGAGGTGGTCCTGAGTCTAATCCAGGTGTGATGCCTGCTTTCCCAAAGTGAATGATGAAACCACAGGCTCACTGTTTTCTGCTCTGTTTTCTGTACTGTTTGGCATGTCTACAATGTCACCTACTTGGAATGGGCTGTGTGATGGCTACACTTTAAAGAGAAACAGGACCTGTTCACAGGATGAACAAGATTCATTCCTGACTCCCAGTTGCTGAAATCCAAGCACCTGCGGCGTACTCTATCAAAGTCTCTGTGCCTGTACCTGTCTGTCTGTCTGTCTGTCTGCCCCGCCCCTTAGCCCTTCTGTTGTTCCCTCCCTGTCTCATACCCCAACAACCAATTCCATATATCAGCCTCCTCTAAGGCCTTCCTCAAAAAGCATCGCTCCAGGAGAGTGTGACACCACATTGCAATTACCCTGCCCTGGGGCCTCAGCCTGGCTCCCCAGGCCCAGCCCTCCAATTATCTCGGAAACAGCTGAGAGCAGTTGCTCCTTCAGTTGGTCAGTCAGTAAGACTAGTGTTCAATCCATCCCCACCACTGTATCAGAGATCTCTGAGGCCTCAAGATAAAGACCTGAGAAGTTTACAGCCTAGTATGTGAGATGGAACTGTACTTAAGTATAATGTTATGAAAAACCCTAAAATACCTAAGTGATTGCCAAGTAAAATATACTTCAAAGATTTGTTTCACAATTATTTAATTCAATACCTCTTCTTCTCTCTATATCCTAAAGACTATAATATTAATCTTGGCCAAAAAAGTCATACTATCTTGAGCTGAGGCTAATAAATAGAATATTTTAGACAATAGGAAAGCTATTAGCCAGGCAGTGGTAGTGCACGCCTTTAATCCCAGCACTTGGGAGGCAGAGGCAGGCGGATTTCTGCGTTCGAGGTCAGCGTGGTGTACAGAGTAAGTTCCAGGACAGCCAGGGCTACACAGAGAAACCCTGTCTAGAAAAAAAAAACAAAAAAAAACAAAAACAAAACAAAACAAAACAACAAAAAAAATCAAAAAAAAGAAAAAGAAAGCTATTATAACTCCCTACATTTCCAAGTAATATGAGGTGTTCAGAACTATCATTACACATAAACAATATATTAAGTCCATCTTACCATAGTCCATTCATATAGAATGAAGATGTTGTAGTGATCATTCAAACACTATTATTATTGACAATATAAATTTTTGAGGGCTCAGAACATTTTAATAAATTATCAACTCATACCATATTGGTAAGATGTTAGCTCAAATAAAAAACTGGAATAAAATGTGAACTTAAGAATCCACATAGTTCACCATTAAACATGTTCCTAGGGGAAATATTAGCACCATTTGTACCATATCAGATATACACGAAATCATTTGTATGTTCATAGCCAGAACACTCACTTTTTCTCAGCTCTGCAGGAAGATTCTACCCACCACAAGCACATTACTGTAATAAACCTGCAAGGACTTCATGCTGCTCGGCTGTGAACTCTGCCTCTCATCAGGTTCCGGTAGGTCTTCTTCAACTTCAAAGTACTTAAAAGTCCCACTGAAATGCAACTAAATGGATCCAGACTGAGGTCTGGATCACCCTAAACTGATACCTATGCTGCTAGGAGTGGCAGGGGCCTTGAAGATCTAGGCATCACATCACAATCACCTGGCAAGCTGTCAATGTGCTGCCTCCCCCACCTGCCCACCCCCACCCATGCCGCCTCCTCAACCCCCACCCCCTCCCCACCCCCCCACCCCCACCCCCACCGGGAAGGAAAACAGTCCCAGAGAAGCAGAAACAGAGAGACTATTTCTAATATGTCCTCAGTTTTGAGAGCTAGAATTCTAAAACTGTATAGCTCAAAGATGCTCTATGGCCCAGTAGGTCCAAATGTCAGTGTGTGTGTGTGTGTGTGTGTGTGTGTGTGTGTGTGTGTGTGTGTGTATGTGTGTGTCTGTGTGTGTTTGTTATTGTTGTTACGTGTGATGTGTATGGGCCCACACAGGATATGACTCATATATAAAGGACAGTTTTTAAGAGTGGGTTCTCTCTCTCCATCTTTGCACAGGTTCAACAGATCAAATTCAGACTGCCAGCTTTCTGCAGCAAGTACTTTTGTCCACTGAGTCAGCTCACCAGGCCCCAGAGAACTATTTCTTCAAAGACAGTCTGTATCCTCTCCCTCCCACAAGCAAGCATTAGTGCAGACAGGGCATTAAGGGACCTCTGCTGAAAGAATGTCATCATTTCCTCCCACAGTTAAACACTGCACTGATGGTGACTTGCTCAGCCAGCGCAGAGAAGCATCTGAGTGCAGCAGATGGGAAGAAATACACAGAAGCACTGCCCAAGAGACCTTGAACACTAAGCCCTGAGCAGGCTGCCTATAGCAAATCCCTTCCCTCAGGGCCCAGGAAACCCTGAGGAAGAGGAAGAGGAAGAGGAAGAGGAAAGAGTGTTCAGCTCATGGAAGGCTTAAAAAATATGAAGTCTTCATCCAACCTGAAAGAGAAGAGTTCCTGCTCTGTCTTTTTAAGCATCTCTGTCTCAGAGGGGTCTCTTTGTCAGTATAAAGATGTGCTTAAGTCATATCTGGAGATGGCAAAGCTAATCTGTAAGGATCTGGTAAGTGCTCAGAAGTATCTCTGAACCAAGGAAACATAAATCACCTCTTCTGTCTTTGAAGGGATAGCCCACAACTCTGCTGTTGTGCTGCCCTTCAGCTAAAAGCATGAGTAGACATCTTACTTAGTCACTGATTCCAAGCATCACGTGAATGTCCTAAACCATTGCTATTGTGTGTGTGTGGGGGGGGGGGGGGAATGGCTTAGTATTGGTTAAAGCATCTGCTACTACTGTTCCTTAGGTCACTGTGTCTCTGTGCCAGCACTAATGGACAGATATGCTCTCTGCAGATCAATCGAAGACCATTGTAAAAAGACTATTTCTAGCTTCCGAAAGCAAACACTAAAGTGCCTTTCTCTAAATTTGCCAAGCATACACACACACACACACACACACACACACACACACACACACGCAGGAATCCCTGACAGAATCTATATAGAGCAAAAAGTCACACATTCTTCTTTATTCTAGAAAGATGCAGATGCGTTCTTAATTTTCCATTTCTTAAATTTGGTTTTAGTGTTTCTGAGGGTTAGCCTTTAACTTACTATATATTTGAGGCTGGTCTTTTTTTTTTTTTTTTTTTGTCTTTTTTTTTTTATTTGATATAATTTATTTACATTTCAAATGATTTCCCCTTTTCTAGCCCCCCCCCACTCCCCGAAAGTCCCGTAAGCCCCCTTCTCTTCCCCTGTCCTCCCTCCCACCCCTTCCCAGTTCCCCGTTCTGGTTTTGCCAAATACTGTTTCACTGAGTCTTTCCAGAACCAGGGACCACTCTTGAGGCTGGTCTTAAACTCCCAATTCTCTTGCCTGCTGAGCTACAGACCTGGATCTATGTATTTTGTCTGGGAAGCTAATTAATACTGGATGAGAACTGTAACATCTATTAGATTAGATTAAGATTAAAAATCTCCACCATGAAACAACAAAAATATTGCATTGGTGTGCATATAAAAGATTAACAGCATCTCAACAATGAGAAGTGTTAGCTATCCAAGTTTGTTATTTAAGGCCACAGCCCTCCTTGCCATAGCTTCTTGCCTCTACACCTTTATCATTTGACGCTGCATTTGATAAAAAAGACCATCTAGCCAATCATCATACCAAAATCTGGAAAGCCCGTGTAAATTACATTTTGTACAAAAAAATTAGTAGGGTCCACAATGGACACTCAGGTTCTTCGGTGTATAACCATCCCCACGACCGTTGGAAAAGTGTGTATCAGTAAGAGGGTGATCCTAGTGTCCCTCCAATGACCTTCAATCCCACAGTCCATCAACCCTCCAGTAAAGGACTGACCACTGTATTTCACAAATGCCACATGTTTAAAGCTGAACTTGCCAGGTGACTCCTACCAACCTGGATTCTATGAGTTAGATCTGTGTTTGAAGTCTAAAGTCACCTTGACCCAACCCCAACTGTCCATATTAAAACACTGACTCAGTCTTCGTGTATTTTTTGCTTTACCAAGATGTTTCTTATCTATTTTACTATTATACTTCGAACAATTACTCACACCTTTGTGAAAACCATGAACAGATTAAACCTCACACTCTGCAAATTCATATACCCAAATTAAATTAGTTAGTTAAAGACACTTCTGCTTTACCAAATAAAGGATGGATTTCCACAAAAGAACCGAGCTGGCCAAGAGGAAGCTGCTCTTTATCCCCATGTTTATGCCCCATTCTGCAACCCCCTACTGCACAGAGCTTTATATAGGAAAGCCCTGTCACAAGAAGCTCTGAAGGCTCAGGGCTGGGGCTGTACCTGACAGCTAGCCAGCCTTGAGGAGGGGCTGCTGGACTCCCCCCTGCAGCTTCCTTCCGCTCTCAGCAGCAGAGCTCTCATTCTCCTATGTTTTCCTAAGCCTCCGACACTGTTAGCCACCTGGTTATCCTTTCTTGACTTGGTTTGTTTGTATGTTTACTTGTTTTGGCTTCATCTCATTTGTTACTTCTTCCATTATAATAGTTACTATTAATTTTCTATTTGGGAGAGATTCCGCTTCTTCACAATGACACTCCTACTAAATAACTAAAGTAACATTCAAAATTAGGTTTCACTGTGACCTCTACAGGAGCGCCCCGTCCACAAATGCACAAAACAAAACACACAAAACAAAACACACACCTGAGTAAGAATTCTCAAATGGGAAAACAAACAAAAACAAAAACAAAAATATATAACTTCACCACTGAAACCACTTCAGAAATTTAGGAAGAGAAAAATGAGAACTTCCTTTCCTGTAGGAAAAAAAAAATATTCTGACCATAAAAAGCTTAAGAGATTCCTGGAGCTGCGTCTGCCCACTACTAAACCAGGAGGCAGCAGAGTGCCCTGCCTCTAACGACAGAAGAACAGTTCAGAGTGCCATGTGCCTCTGAGACACTTAGGAAAGCTGAGACTTTACATTCACCAGCTAATCAAACACCGAGTGATGTTACTCTCTTACTTTAATAACTATACATATGCACATGCCTTTTAAATTGGGGTGCTAGAAAATTTCCTTAAATTATACTTTAGTCACTTGCTTTATCACTGTTCTTTCAAGTTACGTCTTCCCAAGCAGAAAGCACTAAGGAGAGAAAAAGGCTCAAGAAGAAATAGCATAGCAATCCCTTTGAGAGGAAGGAGGAGGAAGGGCAGGAGGGAAGCAGAAGACCACAAATACCAACTTCAGGGGACTCAACAGAGAAGCACTTCCCTCAGGCATATCAGCTGCTCACAGATGCAATTCACCTCTGCTGCCGAAGTCCTACCCTGAGAGAAAATCTAAGAAACTGAACTATAAAACATATTTTCCACACAACTAAACATATTTTAGAGCAGTTTCTTATAGAAGAGAGAACCGGGAAAGAAGCTGCTGACATATTCCTGTACTTGCTGTCTCATTTCGCCTCTGTCCAGACCCAGTTCATCAGAAATGGACATTATTCACCACGGTTCCTGGTGACAAGGACACGTGTGGCTTGCAGTCTTCGGGTCAGACAACACTTACTGGTTGGAGCTGTGGTCATCTCCTGATAGGCCTGCGAGAGAGAAACACCCAGACACAAAGGAACCCATGGGGACGTGTGTGACTGTAAGTCTCTAATTATCCTTTCTAATTCTGGAGCCATGTGACTGGACTTCACATAGCCTGCTGAACCCTGGGGGCCTGAGGCTCGAGCTGGACCACTAAGGGAGGGAATGCTGCTCTTTGCTCCTTCATTAAAATATTGCATTACATAGCAGGGCTAGGTGAGCCATTTCCTGCTGACAGGCAGCTTCATGGTCAGCAGTCAGAGCATCCTGGAAGAATTTAACTATTGCTGTTCAAATGGGATCCAGGATCTCAGCCGACTTTGCTATTTCTATATAATACTTTAAAATACACACAGTAAGGTAAGTACTCAATGAACCTTCCCAACTAAATATTGAATATGAGAGATCAAGGGAATTTTCTTCTTTGATGTATATAAGAAAGTAGCTACTAAAACAAACTTGAAAATTCAAAGAGGAAAGGAATTTCTACCACAAGAGACCATTCCCAAACAACCACACACACACACACACACACACACACATGCGCGCGTGCGCAGCAAAACAGTAGCAACCAATTCAGCATTTGGAATTAAGTTCTTGAAAATAAATAAATTCAGACATCTGTCTATATAGAAAGAAATGAGAACAAAAAAGAAATAATCATTCTATATAAATAATAATTATATAAAAGACCTGGAAGTACAGGACAGTGAAAACACTTGTCTAGGAGTTAAGCAACTTGAAGTCAGGTATAAGATCTGGCACTACCAGATGCCTTTGCTTAATTTTACCAGTCAAACTAGAGCACTGATTTTGTTGTGGTGGTGATGGTGGTGGAGGTGGTGGTGGTGGTGGTGGTGGTAGTGGTGGTGGTGGTAGTTATAAATAATGTTATATAAGGTCCCTTTCAAGGTGTAAAGCTTTGTCTACTTATAACAACCTGTTATCTTGAGCCAACTCAAAGAACACTAAAAAGTTCCCAATCAAATTGGTCTGTCCTAAGCACTGGCAGTGTACATCGAAGTGGGGAATCACCTTGTCTGGAGTCCTGCAGAGGATCATGGTGTGAAATAGTTCTTTTCTACACTGGGATTTGGTCTTTCTTGCCTTAGCCAAGTGACACAACTGAAATCTTACTTCAAGATAGCCCAAAAGATTTCACTATCTAATCTGTCATGCTAAAACAGTAGCAGCTACTCTGGTGTTATAAGTACTTAGCTCTGTCCATACTAAGGTTTGAGGCCTCTGCTGGCTAATTTTATATCTACTTAACACAAGCTAGAGTTATCTGAAAGGTGGGAACTTCAACTGAGAAAATGCCTTTATAAGGTCTGGCTGTAAGGCATTTTCTTAGTTATTGGTGGGAGAAGGCCCAGCTCATTGTAGGTAGTGTCATGCCTGGGCTGGTGGTCCTGGGTTCTATAATGCAGGCTAAGCAAGCCATGATGAGCAAGCCAGTAAGCAGCACCTCTCCATAGCCTCTGCCTCAGCCCCTACCTCCAGATTCCTGCCCTACTTGATTTCCAGCCCTTGCTTTTGATGATGAACTGTTACTTGGAACTATAAGTGAAATAAACTCTTTCTTCCCCAAGTTGCTTATAGTCATGTTTCATCACAGAAATGATAACCCTAAGACAGAAACGATTCTGACAAGTGATAATTACTTCTTCAATGTCTAAGCACAGAAGTACAAAGGAATAAGCCTTTTATCTAGTATTTTGTAGGCTGCCTAATGTCTCTAGTTTCTTACCTTCACTGACACACCTCTCCTGTTGCTTCTGAGGTAGAATGTCACAGCCCAAAGCACCTTAACTCTTAACCTGATTTTGTGTGCAACATAAACAACTTCTATATGCCCCAGAAAGTTGGGTTGGAAGCACACTGAATTCTTTTACATACATGTTCTACAGTATTTTATCAAAATTTGCAGTCACAAAAGATGAGAATAAAACAAACTAAAATGGCAGTCCCTATTGAAAGACAGACACTTTCTCCAGAACGGTGCAGACAGAGACACTTTAGGAACACTCTGCTCACGGCCACACTCGTGTTCTAGAAAGGCTTGCTCGAGAATCTCCTTTCCTTGGGGCAGTCCTCTCAGCATCACATCCCTGGATACATCCTTCTCTCAGGGGGCCCCCCTTAGGCAGCCCACTTCATGATACAGAATATCTAACAGGAGTTGGCAGGCAGACCCTGCTAGGTGCTTTCTGCTATATTAACCCTTTAATTCTCATTAAATTAGACAGTACACAGAGCATCAGTACCCCATTTTGAAAACAAAATTAAACCAGAGTGAATAAATATATTAGACCAAAACTTTGCCCTTCTGAGACCTTACGTGCTTTTCGTCTTACTGTGAACCAAGTTATCTATCACTACCTGTTTCACAGGGAAGCATCTACAGTATTGAGATGTTTAGGTTCTCAATTATGGTCCTCCAAAGGACCATAAAACTATGCTGGTTACAGGAAATGCCAACACAGGACAGGCTGTTGGAAAAAAACAGCGTTACTGAAAACCTGTAATGTGGACAGAATTTTAAAGAAAAAAGCACTGACATTTTTCATCTGCCTTCACAATACTATATCCTCATTTAGGCTTCCCTTCACCACCATCTTAGATACAGAGAGAAAACACATTTCAACACCAAATTCATGAAGCTTACACGGTCTAGCATTCCCTCCCTGCTGACGGAGATGCTAAGTGGCAGGCAGATGAAGCAAGGAGGCAGGCAAGAGGAGGTGGGGCGCAAGAGGAGGTGGGGCGATCACCTGGGAAACAGGTGCCCTGCCTAAGCGGTCCTTCAATCTCAAGATGGGCATCAATGGTAGAACAGAGAGAACTATGCGAAGCTCAAGCTCTCTCTGTAGCACCAGCCACTGTCTGGAGCCCGCAGCATCAGCACAAATAACTACATGTTGCAGCTATGTACTTGGTATCCACTCACACAGAGTAACCCAGGAGATGCCCACCACCTGCCAGCGCGACAGACCACTGGAGTGCAGTTGCTGCTCTCTTGAATACCAAGCTGTCATTTACTCCCGTCATTTGCTTTCATTCCCAGAAACTGGCCAAATTCATTTAAGATACACCCCACACACACATTTCCCAAAGAGAGGATACCACAGAAATCACCACTGTGAAATTAATGAGAGTGGCACTGCTACCTTCCCCAGAAGGCGATCTCCTGAGGGCCTCTGGTGTAGACAGAGTTGGCAGAATCGTGCAGGCCGTTGGTGATCCCTGTAGAATAGCCCATCACTATCCCACCATCTGCCGACACGCTCAGCACATCATGATGGTCCCCCACAGAGGTCCTCTCCAAGAACTGACCACCTTCTTTAATGCGCTGCTGAATCATTGGAGTAAGAGGCATTTCGAAGCTAAAATAGCTATCCGGTTCTGAATACAGTGTCTCTAATGACTCTGCGCTGTAGTATAAGGAAGTATTGTCCAAAATAGTTTCGAATTGGCTGCTGTATACATCAGTGGAGTCCTCCGTATATCCAGGCCCAAGAATATCATCATCTCCTCCTCTAAGGTGCTCCTCTTGATCGAGAAACCTGGAAAATTAGTGAAAGCAAAATTTTTCAGTGTTGAAACATTTTTTTCTTTTCAATTTCCTGCCTTTAACCAACCATATAAGAAAGATAGTGTTGTATACATGTGACTGTTATATTCTCTAATCTTATGGTTTTTTTAACATATATGGGAAGAAAGCTAAGAAGCCTCCTTAGGTTAAAGTATGCCCTCTAGGTTATTTTATGTGTGTGAGCATTTGCCTGAATGTATGCATTCCTGGAGCCTGCAGAAGGTAGAAGAAAGTATCAGCTCCCCTGAAACTGGAGTTAGGGATGATTGTGAACGTTTATGTGGGAATTGGGAACTGAATCCAGGTCCTCTGCAAGAACAACAAGCGCTCTTAACTACTAGCCTAAATCCCCAAACCCAGGCTAAAATATTCTTAATACACATGTCAATAATCTGTAGAAATTTAATAAAGTTTCAAACTAGTTTCCTATATCTTTTATAGTGTATATTTGAAATACTAAATTTTTTAATCAGTCCTATCCAGATCATATGAGTATCATCATTAATTTTCAGAGAAGCATATAAATATCATATAATCTTGATACAGCCAACAATCAGTAAAAGGGTACCGAACTTCTACTGGTTATTCATACTTTCTGACTTGAGACCAGAAGCTCCAGGGAGGACCCGGTCAGAATCCAGAGGCTGCCCTCTGCTGATGTGAAGTAGAACTGCAGGCTTCAGGTTCACAGCTGGAGAGTACCTAGTAACTTCTAAAAAGCTAACAATTATTGTGCTCTTCCCTCCCTGTGCACATCAGCAAGTCTACTGTTGCTGTCCTTGCTCACCTCATATGTATGTGAAGAACTAATATCCAGCAAGGCCTTCAAATACTGAAATGAACATTCAGACATCTTAGATAAGACAGTGGTTAGAGCGGTACATCAACTGTTAGAAAAACATGGCCCTGAATCACTGCTGGGTTGACGACATGCCATGTAACTTCACTGACTTTGCTTAACCTCTCTGAACCTCTGATTCCTATAAATAGGGATAAACCACAAGTAAGAAGTATCTATTAAATATCTCATAAATAATTCCTGGGTATTACCAGAATCCACACTCAACAGCATGACTGTCCTTGTTGGTGTTTACTTACTGTTATCCCACTGTGTAACAAATCAGTTTCGGAGCTTACCCCTCTTAAGTGCTTTTCATTGGTAACAGAAAGTTCTCAAGTCTTAACTAACATGTTTACAGAAACATTGTCCAAGCTGCCACCTGAGTAAGCCTCTTCCTTTCCAGTCAAATTTATCTTCCCAGTAGATTGCTGTTCTTTTCCTATACAGGATCTAGACAGTGTTTATGTGGTCACTTTGTACCAAAGTCCACAGATCAGGGATCTCAGGTATGTTCCCCATTCTTTCATGTCCAGCACACAACAGGGTCAGGAATACAATAAGCAACCTGAAAACATTTAAAGGGGAAAATGGGGAAGAGAGGAGGATGGGAGCAATGAACTGCTAGTCTAAATAGCAGTAAAAGTGCACATTTCAGAGCGATACAAAGTCGGAGCCACGTGACATGTCTCAAGGCTACTTTTAATAGAAGTCTAGAGATTTTGTGATCTTGATAGTCACCCAAAAGGAGCCTCATCTTAAACTTATCAGCATTTAGGGAAAACATTTTCTCCCTCTCCCTCTCCCCATTCTCTCTCTCTCTCTCTCTCTCTCTCTCTCTCTCTCTCACACACACACACACACACACTCCTACAGACACTTTCTACCATATAAACCAGTGGCTCTCAAGCTTCCTAATGCTGTGACCCTTCAATTCAGTTCCCCATGTTGCGGTGACCACCAACCACAAAACTGTTTCATTGCTACTTCATAACTGCAATTTTGCTGGTTTTATTAATCATAGTGAATATCTGTGCTTTCTGATAGTTTTAGGCCTGCCAAAAGGCCATTCAACTTCCAGGTTGAGATCCACTGATGATAAACTATAACATGTTCCTTGAGGAATGAGAGAACACTAACATTCGTAGTATAGCAGTACAGGATACAACAAATGACTTGTTAAAAACTATGACCGGACATGATCAGAAAGACTGAAGAAAGATTGCTGTGACTTCCATATAACAAGGCTCTAAAGTGAAATAGTGGAGAGAAATGTTGAGGAAGGCCAGAAAATATCAGGAAATGCCAAGTTTACTTATCCAGGCCATACATCAGAACACATGGTACTTGTGAGAAAAGATCCATTTATGAATATTATGGAACAAATGAGTTGGAATCTTGTGAGACTCGGAAAGGCAGCCTGTTTTCTGGTTGAGCTAGGTTTAAACCCCTTGACCCAGCAGGAGATAATCCGGCAAGGGACTGCAGGGGTTCGCCTTGCAGACCCTAGGCTCCTGAAATGAGGCCACAGCTCTCCACTCCTTAGGTCTGTGGCCATCAGACACAGCCTCAAGACAGATCTCCATTTTAATGATGTATCTAAAGGCTTGAAGGGCTTAGCCAATTAAGCTCTCCTCCCCAGACACTCCTCCCTGCAAAAGGTATTTGACCTCACGCCCACCCTGAGAAAGTGGGGTACAGTTTCACTCATCACAACTCTCCGCCATGACAATAAATGCCTTAAAACCACAGACTGCCTCTCTCATCAGGATTTGCAGTGCTGGAGCAATGGAGCAGGTCTTCCTCTAAAGAGCTATAGCTAATCTCCCGCAGAAGACCTCAGACCCGCAGGCCCAGAACCTGCTGTCCTCGACCTCCATGTGGCTCCCAGCAATTGCCCAGTGTGTGCAGTCAGACACCCTACATCCCACCGCGCCCAGCAGCCTGAGCCCTGGGCCAGATGCAGGACATAATTTTAACCCACAGAGTCTAATCTACCTCTGACTTCCTGTGATGCCCTCTCAGTCGTAGAAAGCTACATGGCCCAAAACTCCATGTCCACACAGGAAAGCAGGCTATACTGCAGGTCGGATGTGTGCTGCACTGGAACCACTGTTTGCACTCAGAGGAAGGCCCAGATGAGCTGCAGACCACACAGATGTCATTACAGTTTTAATCTTTCCTGGCAGAAATGCATCTGTAGGGATGAGTGTTCAGTCTCTTCAGTTTTCCTCCCTGCTCCAGGGCTAACAGAACAACATCATTCTTAGAAACTTACAATCTAAGAACAGCCTAGATTATAATAATTTCTCTTCCTTTCTATGGCAATATGAACAGTAAGTACTGCAATCCTCTAAGACAGACAGACAGACAGACAGACAGACAGACATATGTATAAATTGTCACTGATGTGAAATATATCATTCCTGTACATGCATACCTATGTTACAGTTACTGCATATTAGCCATACTAAGAGATTTAATAATCATAACAAACAGGAAAACTGTAACAACAGAAAGTTACATCGAACATGAGTTATTTATTTCTTGAATTTTTCATTTCATATCTTTGGCCATCAAAGTTAACTCCAGGTAAATGGAATCAATCTTGCAAATCGAACCAACTGCTAAGGCAAGACTATGGACCGGTGTGGCGAGGTCCCCCATGAAGCACCTGCAGCGATTTCCTTCAGTATACTCCAGTCATCACAAACATGACAACTTTCTTTGTCTTACCTTTCTTTGTCTCCCTGTATTTCAAAGTTCTCCTCAAGATGTTCTTTGCTTTCTCTCAGGAAGACGTCGTCCTCTCCACTCTCGCCACGAGGCACAGGGGACAGAGAGCCTAAGCTGGTGCCAGGCCTTGCTGAAGGAACTTTGCAGGTTTCACCCCAGACGTGCCCAGTTCCCTGAGTGGAGCTGGTCCTCACACCAGCAGCGGGGCTAGAATGGCTGGGTCCTCTGGCAAACTCTTGGCTCGCAGGTGAGGCTGTCCTTTCTGGTGATGTCTCAAAGCCTACAGGATGCCGGCTCTCTGCCTCCTCCCCTGTCCACAGTATTTCTACTCCTTGAAACTCTACGTGTTTGATTCGGCCCTGGCGCCCCATGGAGCCACCCCGATCGCATCCTCTAGGGTGCTCTCTTCCAAGGTCAGACCTCTGATCTTTTACAGCACCAACTCTGTCCACAGGGTTATGGCTCCCTGCTGGGCCTGAGGACACAGGACATGCTGACTCTGGCACATGGAGAGGCCCTTGTCTCCTGTAACTAGTTATCCGGGACAGTTGTGCTTGAGCTTCTTCAGGTAAGAGTTCAGTCAGATCCTCCTGGATGTGCAAAGAGAAATTTTCCTCCGTTGGTACTTCCGCTGAAAGAGGTATATCTGGTGATTTTCCTGGGCCAACGGGGAATGTTCTATGGGCTCTGTGTGGCTTATGACTGGCAGTACTCAGTTCTTTATCCACCTGGTGAACTGAAAGATTAGCATCTTTGTCCAGTACCTTTGTAGCTTGAAATGTTCCTGAAGCTATTCTTGCTTCTGTAGCTTTCAGAGCAGAAATTAAAGAGTCAATGGGTTGTAAACTTTGTTCCTGGGGGTGACACTGAGGGGCATCATTTGGTCCTTCTGTAATACTGCTAAGCATAGAGTCTTGTCCAGCAAGAAGGTGGACTGCCTGCTGCCCAGGCAGGCGGCATGGCGGAGACTTTGCGTCAAAGTCTAGAGAGGCTCTGAGGCCTTCCCCTCCTTCCTCCATGGTCCCATATTCTGGAAATTCATTTGTGACAGTCGGTGGGAGTAAAGTGCTTCCTCCATGATCACCTAAGAATGGAAGAGAATGGAAACATGACATCGGGGTCTAGTGTGGACTAATAAGTATACATTCTAGGTTCTCAATAATATTCATTTATTTACTATTTTCCTTCCATCCAACCCTGTAACACATACTTATAACCTTGCAGTGGCCCCTTCTATTCATCCTATGTAAACATCAACACAAAAGTTTCTGCAGAGGAGGAAGCATGACTCACACCAGATTTAACCCTACTTCTCATGAAGTCCAAGAAAGGAGGCTGTAGTAACTCAGTCCCTTCATTTGCATAAATATTAAAATTATGGTAAGTACTTGATCCAAATACCACTAGTAAAATAATAAATATGGATATGAAATCTGAGACTAAACCTCAGAAAAAGAAAGATTTATTTAAAGTCAGTAAAAATTTTCCCAGCTTGAAGTATGATCTTGCCTGACATATTTTTGGGGTAGGGAAACATTTCTAAAATTTCTCTCAAGAGTGACAATGAAGTCAAAATAACAATAATTTTTTTAAGAGAAACACAGTACTTGAAAGATTTCTGGATTTCTACTTGAAAATCTTTGTGTAATTATTTTGCATTTCATGTATTTACATTTTTTAAAGTAAAAATATATATTTCTTTTTTTATTGGATATTTTCTTTATTTACAGTTCAAATATTATCCCCCTTTATTCTGAATACTTCCTATAAGTACATTCATACAATAAATGACATTTCTTATTTATGCTACAACAGTATTTTTACAATGATTCAAGCTGTAATACAGGTCAGATTTTTATCACACTTTTTCATCAAATTATATTTAATTACACAGAACAACACATTTTCTTTATTCACTCATTAACTAATAAATACTTGAGTGTTGTTTACCACTTTAGCTATTACAGGTAACCAATCTGTATATATGTTTCATGTCTACATATAGTTTAAGTTCTCATAGTTAAACATGGAATTTTTTTGATAAACTAGTAAATGTTTTTATAATCTTTTAAGAAAGTGTGGAATGGATTTTTAAAAGCAACTGTGCTGGTTTTTCTTCCTGCCAGTGTGTCCAGTGTTCCACTAGTGTCTATGTCTCATCATAAATATACAAGGTATTTGCATGTCGCCATGCTTCTGACTGCCCAGTAAACTAATGATACTGAACACCTGCCACATGTTGGCCATTTCTATGTCTTATTTAAAAAACGTGTCTACTTAGATATTTTATCCATTTTACAATTATGTCATTTATTATTTAATTACAAAAATTATATAAACATCTTATGTATTGCCTTTTTAATTGACTGACAGCATCTTTGAATTGTGCAAGGTTACAATTTTGATTTAAGGTGCAACTTATCTGTTTTTCTTTGGTTGCTTTTTGTTGTTTGTTATTGTTGTTGTTATATGTGATAAACCACTATCTTATACAAAGTTAAAAGGATATACTCCTTTATTTAATAGCTTTATTTTAATAGCTTTTATAAGGTTAGCTATTTTAAGTTAATCTTTGTGTAGGGTACGCATTAGAGATTCGAGTTCATTCTATTGCAGGTGGACATCTAGTTATCTCACTACTGTTTGCTGAAAAGACTATTCTCCCTGCTCATTCAACTTTTTGCTTGATACCTTTGCAAATACTCTACTGACTAACACTGTTAGGTTTTACTGTGACTCTCGAGTCTTTCATATTGAGCTGTATCTTCATGCCGGCATACATGCCTCTCTTGATCACTGTTGTTATTACTTTTCCAGATTGTTTTGGTCCCTCTGGGTCCCTTGTATTTCCTGTGTGAAGATTTTTAACAAGAATGGCAACTAATCTATGGTGTACTGCATTCTTGGCCATATTACTATCACTTGGACTGTCCTTCCATTATTTCATGTCTTTGAATTTCAGTAGTGTCTTATAGTTTTGAGAACAAGATTCTAATTACCATATTAAGTTTACTTTATTCTTAATGGCAATACTACTACTGTTAGACTCAGCTATCAATGAGCTTCTATTTTAGATCTCATAGTATCTTAAGCATTTTCTGAGGTTTTCATAAAATACCTTGTGTGTGAGTAGAGAGTTTTGCCCCTCTCCTGTCCTAACCTGTCTTTCCCATGTAGTCTCTCAGTTGCCCTTTCATTTTGGTCATTGCTTCTAAACTGATGGATGGGTGTCAGACGTCCTACATTGGAAAGGTTTTAATTCTGGCATATACTGGAAATAAAGTTAACCTTGTGGACGTTCTGAACTTTATATTCTGCCCTTTGCCTTTGTTCACTGTCTTTTTTAACTTGACATACTTCTTCTCATCTGAAATGATCAGATTACTTTTACCTTTCTAGATCTAACTCCAACGTGCTATCTTTAATTAAATCTTCTTTTAATACCAGTTCTTGGATGAAGGAAAGCACTTTCCCTCACTGGAAATGCCAACAGAACTTTAGCTGATCACATACGTAAAATAGGAGCACTAACGTTAACTCACATTTTAAGCTTCTAACAATTCTTAAATTGTACGAGTATCTGCCAAGTCTGCGTGATGCCCCTATCCCCGGGGAGCCTCAGTTGCAGTTGTGAGCCATCCAAAATTGAGGCTGGGATCAAAATGGTTCCTTTAGAAGAACAGAGGTTCTTTTAACCAGTGAGCCATCTCCCCATCCCCAAGCAGCTACAAGTTTTAACCCACCATGAAGTACTTTAAGAAACTCTAGCACAGGGACACAAAAATCCACTACAGTGAAGTTCATTTACAAGAACAAAGAAGTGTTAAATGGCATCATCTGGGAGTCCACTTTGTCCTAACCCGCTTAGTTTATCATCTACAAAATAAGCATAAAAATAGGTACTAACCCAACCCAGAGATATAATGGGAGAGGGGGGTGGGGGTAGGCAGGGCCTCATAAATATGTTAAGCCCTTCACTGAAGCTAAAGAAATTATATTGAAATGTCCTTCACAAAGAAAAAGGAAATAGTCAGGAATAGGAAATGCTTGTGATGTTTGACACAACTTGGCAACTGGTCCAAGCAAAGAGATGAAAGAAATGAGGCAGAAAGGGCCTGTAGGACTCCTGGGCTTTACTACTGCACAAGCTCCCCAGATCTGAGCTTACTGTTTTAGAAAGAATTGATTTAATAAACCTCATTAACCTTCCAGTAAATAAAGGCACAGTCAAGGGCAAACGATGGCCTGTGGGGCTGAGGACCTCACTAAGGTGTGTAAAACAGTAACGAACAAAGCACTCTGCTGGAGCCTAGGCTGCACTACACTGAAGTCTTCGACGAGCTTCGTGGGGATAAATATGTGGCAAAGACCCAGACACTACTAAATAATGAGGTCACTGTTTCCAACAGCAGTAAAGTTAACAAAAATAATAGAGCAAACGAGTTTTCTTCTAACTACAGTAGTTTTTGCATACACACCATGAGTACCTCTCGCACAGAGAACATGTCAGGAAACTCAGCAGGTCTTCCCATGCAGAAGAAGGACCCTTTTGTTGTTACATGCAAGAGCTGCTTCCCTTTGCTGTTTACATTCCAGTGAACTGCCTTTAACAACAAACAAAACTTTGCAAACTATTAATCCTGACCTTTTACTTGGAGTTTTGTATTTATCCCATTAATGGAATCCCTGTGGAGATCATTATACTAGTGTGACTGTTTCTTGAAAAGAAAGATAATGAGACCGTTTTTATTTTCCTGGGATGTTTCGTTTTGGTCCCTTTCAACACAGCCACTGTCTCTGGCCTCAGTCTCTCACTCAGCAAATGTTCCTATCCATAAGCTGTTATGTAACCAACGAAGGGAATTCACAAGGGCACTGTCAGACAAGATGTGAGTGCATGACATGGCAAAAAGGTACCTGGACTGCTAGTGACGGGTGCCCAAGGGAGAGAGGATGGACACAAACAGACACAGGATAACCAGAGGTTCTGGCAGAACCGAGGTAAGGGCCTGAGGCATATGGTCACCCCTGACTTAAAATGCTCCCCAGACATCCATGATACCTCTACCACCAGTCTAATTATTAATACAGGACTCTAGTAAAATTTCTAGTAAAATTTAGAAAGCAGGAAGGCTTACTGGATTCAGCCCAAATCTGACAAGGAGGTTGGCTAAATAAGTATTAAAAAGAAGAACTCCAGCACTTACCTAAATATACTCACAGAATTGAAATAACAGGCACAAACAGAGCTTAACTGTACTTTTTCCCTCTAAAAATAATGTAAATATAGGCCAAAATTCAGGTGGGGTGAATGGAAGGAGAAAAGTGTTCACCCTCATTAAGAAAATGTACTTAGGAGGGAATATTATTTCATTAAAAGTAGTCTTTTTTCTTCCTGAAATCTTATCTGCTAACTTGTACATTTGGCAAAACTTCCAATAAATTATGTTTCCTGGTATTTGGTAAAGCTACTTTTCTGTGATCTATAAACCCACTGGCTCTTTTTTATTTGATTTAATACACTGAGAAAGAAGTAGGATAATTTTGTATGTTACAAGATCAATTTTAGCACTGCTTTGCACTCTGTGCTAAGTAGCCATCTGTTTCTGCAACATGGGGACAGGACTGTAATAAAATGACGGGATAGAAACCTAATGTGTTTCAGTTCTGAGGAACCGAGCCTATCTTGCACGGCTGGCTGCAGAGAGCCTCCGCCTTCCTACCAATGGTCTCTGAGAACACTCAGGCTAGCAAACACAGTGAACGGGGCTCCAGAAGAACAACCCACACACCATTTGGCACATGTTCCACACACTTGGTCACTGGAACTTGAATAAAGAAAAGCAGCTTTCTTTAGTGATTCTAAGCAGCAGAGTTCAGGCTTACCCAGGTAACAGGACAGCTGTGTCCAGCCTAGGTCCTGTGGGAGGATAATTATGAATTCTGCATACGTGTTTCCGGGAACCTGGGTCCAGTAGTTTTTTAGGAGGACCTAGCTTGTTTTTCTTAGTCACAATTAGACAGAAACTTCAACTAGAGGACATCTGGTCTGGTCTTTGCCATTATATCCCTTACAACACTAGAACCTAGCAAATGGATGCTGTCTGGGTAAATCAACGGGATGCCAACTACAAGAACTTAAGGCAGAAGCAAAACAAAGATGCCTCCGTAAACATCAGTGGGACAGGACATGGAAGGCCCACCCGAGTTCTGGCCCCTGATACCCGAAGGCCAGCGTGAACAGAACAATGGAAATGCAGCTGGCAATTAATACCTTCTGGACACCCCACCTACAGACGTTTACTGGGGGGTAAATTCAATAGAGACAACTTTGCCTGCCCTTCTACAATGTAGCATGATGCGAGCCAGACTGATAACTAAAAACATACATTTCTCACCTTACCACTCTGTAAACATAGCCATATCAGTATTTTATCACTTATATCAACATCATAAAATTGCAAAGTTAGGGGCTGAGGGGATGATGGCTCAGTGGGATAGGAGCACTTTTTGCTCTTCCAAAAAACAAGGGTGTGATTCCCAGCACACACACAGTGGTCTACGACCTTCTGTAACTCCAACTCCAGAGCATCGAACTCCTCTGGCCTGCAGGGGCAGCAGACATGCACATGATACACGCAGGCAAAATACTCATACCCATTAAATAAAAATAAATAAATCTAATAATATATTAATCTTTCTGTCAGCATTCCATAATTATTATTAGCAGCTCTCAAACAACTCTATATAGTGAGATCATTTCAATCATCACGAAACATTTTACTTGAAGTGCTGCCCCAGAGCTTTGTACTTAGTATGACCTTGAGACAGCAACATAGACAGCACACAGAAGGATGATACAAAAGCACTGCTCAGACCATCTAAGGCAGAATCTTGAGGGTTTCAAACAAAAACCTTAAATGAGCGGCTGTGGAAATGGTCAGGTGAGCAAAAACTGCTACAGCTCAGGCGTAAGTCCGGAGCTCCCTGACACTCACTCACAGCAGCCAGGCATGGGATGGAGAGAGATAGCTCAGTGATATGAGCAATTGCTACTCTTGCAGGAAACCTGGGTTCCATTCCCAGAACCAACATGGCAGCTCACAACTGTCTGTAGCTCCCGTTCCAGGGAACCCAAATGCCCTCTTCTGGTCTCTGCAAGCACCACATGATTGTGGTGCACATAAATACACATAAGCAAATTCTCTCTCTCTCTCTCTCTCTCTCTCACACACACACACACACACACATACACACACACAAAAGAAATAAGTAAATACTAAAACAAAAAATCCAGGCTTGGCTACATGTGCCCATTACTCCCACTTGGGTGAGTTAGTGAACATATGCCTATTATTTTTAATTGTTTTACATGTTTGTTTGTTTGTTTGTTTGTTTGGGAGGATGCATGCCTCGGCTTGCTTTGGGAATTCGTGGAACACCCGGTGTAAGGTGGGTCTCTCCTGCCACCATGTGAATGACTCTGAAGACAGCACTAAGGTGGTTAGGCATGGCGGCATGTTCCCTAACACTGAGCCTCCTCACTGTCCAAAATGGAAGAGCCTGAGAACTCAGCATTCAGCCACACTGGCTGCAAAGGACAAGCTTTCAATTCAAAGACCTCTCTCTTCAAGACATGATAAGGCAGACAGAAATCAAAGCTCTTGCATGAACTGCCATGAATACACACAAGTGTATGCACTAAACACACATACACATACATACATACATGCATACATACATACATAAAAGTCAGGCAGGCAGGCCAGAGACTCATACTCACAGTGAAATATAAGGAGCACTGCTCCAGAAACCACACTGCCATCTAAAAGTCATTCTGACACTATTTAATACATGGCTACATTTTTATTCTTTTAAAAAATTACAAGTTCAGTCCTCCTAATTGAAAGTTCCAATTGTTCAATCAATAGAATAGACAACAACCAACAAAATGTCCAGAGGCCAAAAAGTCTCTCCCCTAGTTCTGTCACCTGCTGTGGGTCTGCCTCATACCAAGGGACCAAGGGCCTTTGCTGGAACAGAGAACTTTCTGAGTTTAGAGCTCACCTAGCTAGTGACTACACTTACCAAAAATTGCAAATGTGATCTTGACTCTCCCACAAAAATGTGAATATTATCATCTTTGTCCTTAAATTAAATTATAAGATAGAAGTTGAGAAAAACTAACGTTTTTCAGTATATAAAAAAAACAGTAATTTTTCCACAAGTTCCCATTCATGTTCTTGGTTACATTACTTGTTAATAGAAGAAATTCATGGGCACATTCAGTGAGCTTGCATTAAGAATTTATAATCTGTTTTCTGAGACTAATACAAATCGTCACATTTTCAATCCTTTATAAACCACCATAAACCTTTGCCCTTCCTTCTCACGTGTGTGGTTTCAAACTGCAGTAATATGTAAGAAAAACTACACCTTCTTGAATTATTTCAACAGTGGGAGTTTCACAGAAACCACCAACAGACAACTCCCTCTGACTTGTGCAGAAGCAAGGATGCAAACCGAGTGCCAGTCTGACCATTCGACCTGTAATTTTACTGATGAACAATTGTGACAAAGATGCCTCATTTACAAATACAAAAATCAAGCCTTGCAGAATTAAAGACCTGAAAAGCGTTTTGTCTATAAGTAACTATAATTCTGAACTATGAAAAACAGTGACCAATAACCTCGCCAGAAACAGATCACAACTTACATTCTCAAAGCAATGGAAAGGGATTCGTTAAAACAAAGCAGGGGATAATCTAATCCACTTACCAAGCAGTAAAAAATGTATCTGGTGTGATAAAGATATCAGAAAATGAGTGTGAATACTGCAGACCTGCCAGTGAGTAACGCACTGCATTAAACTTTGGACGCACTCTCCATCCTGTTAAGTCACATTTGGAGAAGACTAGGACATACAATGGACTCTGATAGCTCTCTGAACACATACATATTCTAGGTTTTATGTGCTTCAAAGGCGGGAAAAGACCTGCCAAGCCTTATACAAGCTCTTAGCACATGCATACAAACAGAAGGGTCCATTAACTGGGCATTCTTGCCCTGGTGACTAGCAGTTACAGCTGTGCTTACCACAGACTAAACTCCACGCTAAGGATTCAGAACCCAATTCTCCTCCTTAAGCCCTACTCCCCACAGGAGTGCTAGCAGATTACCATGTCTGTCAATGTCAGCAGAAGCTTTGGAAACTACAGAGCAGCATGCCAACAGCATTCAGGTCAGAGGATGAGGTAAGAAGCAAACCATTGATTGTAGAGCAAAGTCTCTGCAACAGCACAGATGAGAAAGCTTCCAGCAGGAGCTCATCCGGGACCAACTACTTCTCAGAACGCCCGCCCGCGTATGTCCGCCCTGCAGATGTCTGCCTTTAGCCTTAATTCTTCTCTCTTCTATATTTTATCCATTCTGTCCGCTTTCTACACTTCCTCCTGTTTACACATCTACCCATCTAAGAACCACTTTTAATTTTCCTCTACACTGACTGTAGTTTTTATTATGTTTTTTTAAGAGAAAAATGGTTTGTGATGAACTCTTAGCACCTCCATAATATCATTTGAACAGGCCACCTTTTGCTAAAGTTAACACACATGATAATATTAGAATAAATTTTTCTTGTGCGTTTTTGTTAAGTCATTTAACAGTGAAGAGATTTAAAGTGATGTTCAAAATATTATATAGTTCTTTTAAAACTGACTGAGTGCCAACTGCCAAGCAGCTAGAGCTATTAGCAGTGATAAGTCAACTACAGCTGCGAGCAAGGTAGCCATGAGGCGAGAGAAGCAGCCTCCCTGGGCTGACCCACACTGGCACTGTCGGCAGCTCGCATGCCATGCGCAGTAGAAACATCAGAGTTTAAAGTCAGGTTTCATCCTGCGGACAGATACGAGCAATTCCCAAGCACATCTACTGTTGAAAGTTCAACAGAAAGTTCAAACTCGGTTTCTCCTGAGAGAAAAATAAATTTTAAAATACTATAAAATGATTTTGACAGTTAGGAAAGACACACTGAGGAATAATAAGACAGTTGCTATAAACTTCCTGGAAAAACTGCATCGACTTCAGCGGCAACTCCAATGAGCATATTCAGTGGCAATGAGCCACTTCAGAAGCCCTCCCCACCCCCTCTAGGCTACTTAGATTCCTGGCTGTGCCTCAGACATGCAGAGGAAAAGCAGCTTGGGTTCTTTAAGAGAAACTCCTCCCCTATCCCATCCAACACCACAGCTCTCTAAACTAAGGAGTAGCCTGTTTCCTTCTTTCTGCCTATATAATGCATCACCGGAAGGGAGCTTGTTTCTATAGGATGATAGAATGCCCTGTCCCTAGGGACACTGCTTGGGGACAGAGGGATGAAAGGAAGTAACATTATAGGTAAGCATGATCCTCTACTCTTCACTTAATTTTTTAAAAAAAATTAGAAAATTCAGCATCAGATACTAAAACAAATATTAAAAGCTAAGGCCAAGTGAGGTACTGGGCAAAGGCTCTGGAGGCCCCCATTGCATCTTTCTGTTTTCTGGGGAATTAAAGAATGCTGGCAGGGATGCCCCAAAGTGAATGCAGTCTGCTCTTTTCCATAGCAGGATTCAGCAGAACTTGGGCTAGCCCCCAGAAGTCTCCTGCTGGGATGGCCCGAAAGACAACACACGCAGTCAATAATACAGACGGAAAATTTCACAGCAGCATTGCACAAGAGTTAGATAAATAAAATATATTTGCCTGCATAGACCTACAAATAGAGGTTACTCACAGAGATTACTGTAGCTCCAGCAGTTACCCATTGATCATAGAAAATGCCCAGTTCATCAGTTTAACGCTTGAGAAAAGTTAACGAGAGAAGAAGCAACCTAATGCAAAATGTGCTGTTCTAGTCAACTGGAAGCAAATTAGTTTCAAATTTCCTGGAGGCCCCTCTTGCCCTGCACTGCACACGGTGAGGTAAATGGAAGCACTTTGAGCACTTGGAACCAGAGCTGAGCCGAGCCAGGAACTGCCGCCTCAGCCCCTCACAAAGGCAGAGCGGCCGCTCTCCTGCTGCGCTCAGCCGCAGTCGCTCTCTGCCTTGGTAGCTTACCGAAGACAGCCACTGTAGGGCTTTTCTATAATTGTCAAAACTACTTCCAAGGAGATAACTGAGATGCTGGGAGTTAGCTTTAATGTAACCATTCCCCCAGTGCAGCAGCAGGAAGCCGGCAGAGGCTCAGAGAGGATCGTACCATCCTGGGTGACATCAGAGGTGGGGCTGTCATCCTAGTATTATGCAGCATTTTCTCCGATGCCGGAATGACACGCATGAATCGAGATGGGCCGGTTCCCTTTAAAAACATTTAATTCTCACGATGGTCCGACGGAAGAGGCAAATGCAAAAACACTGTCCAAAAGCTGCTTCCATGACATCAATCCGGAGCTGACAATCCTTATCTCTCACTTGTGTGTGCTGCTGCCACTGTCACTTTACTAATGATTGCATTACTGTTCCTGTGATAAATTAATATTTAATGGGTAATTGATAGTAATTGAAAATGTCCCATGAAAAGATTCAAAGATGCTGGGATCCGGTTTTAAAAGCAGTGGGATAAACTTTCGCATCACTAACAATACTTTGGGTGCATGCAATACTTTCCAAGCAATCTCAGTAAAAGCACTCATTTTATAAATAATAACATGAAATCAACACATGGTGAATAACAAAACACTGACTCTTGGACGCGATATAAATATTAGAAATAATCTTATCTTGGGTTGAGAGAGTCCATCTGTGCTAGAGCGCTTACCTAGCCCTGGGTTTGATCCTCAGCACTGGAAAAAAATATAAAGTAACTCATCTTCAGTATCATTATTCTAATCAGCATGAGAAACACAGGCACTTCAAATTTTTTTTCTCTTTCACTCAGTAACCAGCAGCAACGTGCCAGAAAATGTGTTCACTTTAATTCATAGAAATTTTTAATTTAATTTATAAATTTTATTTTCATTTATAAAAAAATGAATGTCCATTTTTATAAAGAGGATAACTAGATTGGGAAATGGGTAGTAATATGCTAGACATTGCACTAAGCAGTTTCATTTTGTGAATCCATCTATTCCCCGGAAGTCTATAGAATTGTTACTGTTATTAGCCCATTTCATAACTGAGACTACTAAAATACAGAAGAGGTGTGTGTGAGTCCTGTCAGATCAGATGAGTAAAGCTGGCACCGCTGGAAGGAACTCAAACTCAGACACTCTGGCTCTAAAGCTCACCCTCTGCACCTCCAAACTACACTTCCCAGAAGTCTGCATGCCAAAGAAGGCATTCTGAAAGAAATGTTCAGGGTTTGAAACTACAGCAAACTAAGTAGTCCCATTTCTCAAGAAGACTATTTCATTCATACA
Source organism: Apodemus sylvaticus (assembly GCF_947179515.1). Lineage (NCBI taxonomy): Eukaryota > Metazoa > Chordata > Mammalia > Rodentia > Muridae > Apodemus > Apodemus sylvaticus. The sequence continues at coordinate 65,652,741 of NC_067489.1, forward strand.
CAGGAGACAAAGATCAGATGGTGTATCTAGGGACAGCAGACTTGGTGACAGAAATAAGGCTGAAAAGTTCAGCTTGACAGCTGACAGCTTGTCTTACTTGGGGAAAGGCTTCAAGTCCTCTAGCTTTAGTTTCTTAACCTCCAAGCTATGGATGTTTGGTTTCTTGATTAGCAGAATGCTGTGGTGAAGGCGCAGGATCTGGACGTGTAATCTAGACTTCATGACCTTCCAATTGTGTCACGTTAAGAAAGTTATTTAACCTTTCTAGTCAGCTTCTTCATTCAAAACCATACAAATAATAATAGGATTACTCTATGGATTAAATAAAGTATGAATACAAATAAACCACTCCAATAATAAATAATAATAAAAGCTCAAAAGCAATTATTGTAACCCTTATTACCATTAACTACCATTGCCTGGTGGAGGGATAGGGTCTCTGATACCCCGGGGCAGTCGTAAACTGCAGATCCCCTGCCTCAGTCTGCTGAGTGCTGAGTTACAGGATATGCCACCCTAACTAGCTTGTTTTAAACTAAGTTGCCTGGTTCTTCCTTTTCCAAAACTCTTAAGAAAAGCTTCTAGGACTGGGAGCAGAGGGATGATTGGAAAGGAAGAAAGGACAATTTCTGTTAGCTTCATCCAAATATTAACCAATCCACAAATCACCAGTTTCCAATAAGATGCAATCTACCATTGGTGGCAGCCTTCCAAAAGTCCTTACAAACAGAAGGCACAGGATAGACACCCTTGGTTCTCAGCTTTCTTAAGCATGGGCTATGGAAGAGGAGGCCGGAATTGGAACAGTCATCCTGAACAGTAACCATCCCAACAGCTGGTGAGACAAAATTAAAGGGACCCACCCAATACCCACCAAAAAAATCACACAACCCTATTAACTTCTGTAATAAAGAGAATTACGTCTTTATTTAGTCAAGTTCTTTCCCTTCAGTTTTCTCTGTGCACAGTTTCAGTAACTGGTTACATACCAGTACTTTCTTTGTGTTAAAAATCTCTCAAAGATACATCTTTTCTGAAGAAACTAATGGCAACTACAAAACAGATGAAAATGTAGTTCTGAGAACTTTAGGTGCTTTTTGTAGGAGTCCTATTACATTTGACTTTATGCACTCTTGTAGTCCGCATAACACAGCTCGTCTGCAGCTACCTTGTTTTCCCTCCTGGCTCTATTATCAAGTTAACTTTGTCCTACACCTCAAATGTCTGATCTAGCAGGTTTATAGCTGCTTTTGAATTTACTAATGATTGATAGCTTTCCTTTATCCTATGGCATAATCTTCTTTAGATCCAGTCTTCCCACTCAGTAGAAGAGTGTGGCAGACTGAAGCTTAGGAAAGAGGTCTGGTCTGGACAAAGGCCATCTGTGTGGAACCATAATATGGCTAGTGGTATCAATGTAGAGACTTACTGTAATGCCATTTTACGATTATAATATGCAGTTTCTGTCAGTTTTCATCTTAAACCAACTTTATGAGGAAAGCGCATCACTTTTTCCCAGTTACTAACTGTTTTAATTATACTGAGAAACTAACTGTAAAATTTTATTTCAAGCCTGGTATAGTTCCAGAACTCAGGAAACTAGAAACTAGAACACTATTAGTTTGAGGACAATATGGGCAACATTGTGAATTCAAGAGAAGCTTCATCTATATAAAAAGACTTTGTCTCCAAAAAAGAACAAACAAAAAAAAATACAGTGAATACTGTAAAAAGGAGATACAATGGCTTACCCAAATCATATCATCAAAGGAATGGGGCAAAGGCACCTGAGATAATTATAGCACAATGAGGAAATAAATACAACTGTCATTAGATATTTATATAAATATAAGAAAAATATAACTGGAAGCAGTTTTGCCTAGCCCAGACAATTTATACCATATGAATATCTGAGGTCGCACCTAGAAGGGACCTGAGTCTCCTGTGATCCAGGGAAAGGAAAGGTCTGCATTTTGCATGAAGGGTTAAGGTGTGCTACATACTCTCGAGGCCATTTTGAGCACTGGGCCTTATGTTCCACACATGGTTAAGTCGTTTCCCATAATAAATGCTGTTAAACATGCACAGCATCTCACCACTCTCACAAGCTTACGTCTGTCCTCTACAGGTACCACAAGGATTCTGAAAGCCTTGACTTGGGAGAAAGAGTCTTACTTTCCTAAGGTCTGAAAAGGCAAAAGAAATTGGCCCAAGGGCCATACATAGTCTGCCAGGCCCTGTTTGAACTTAGTATTAGAGAACTTTAGTGACTGAACCTTAACTCTCTTACTTACTCATCTACTGCTTTTTCCTAACATTTTAGAGAGAAAGAGACAGAGAGAGGCAGAGAGAGAGACAGACAGACAGAGACAGAGACAGACAGAAAGACAGAGAGACCATGCGTGGGTGTGCGTGTGCGTGCGTGCGTGTGTGTGTGTGTGTGTGTGTGTGTGTGTGTGTGTGTGTGTGTTTGTGTGCTCACACATCATAGTAGTAGAAGCCAGGATGCCAGGATGAAGAATCCATTCTGTTAAAGGAAGGGAAGGGAATGTTGCCTCTCTGTTAGTCAACTGTGGAAAACATGCTCACTGCCAGATCTTCACTTGAAGTTATCCCCGCATATCCAACTACACTCCATACTTCTCATCCCCAGATCAAGTCCCTCCTCTCACCAAGCCCTAATACACACGGCCTGTGCTTTTACCTGAGCCCCTTATATTCTCCTGATTTTATACTGTCTTGCTTAGTGATATTTATCTCAATGGCCTAGAATGTCTATGGACTATCCTAGATATCTATCACACCATGTTAATATCGAAAGCCTTCCATAAATATACAGACATGAAACCAATTTAACCCTCTTCATATTTATAAAGATTGAAAAAACAGGTACCTCTTTGAGGTAATTATATCATTTCTCAAAAAACAAAACAAAACAAACAAAAAAACATGAGCTAATCCTTTTGATCTTCCATGGGCTAGTTCTTTTTGTCTTCCTAGTATGAAGTCTCTCAAAAACAACTGGAGTATCACATTTTCATATTAACTACTTAGAAAAGCCTACTTTGTAATTTTATAGTAAACATCTCATAGAAATGATTGATTTAGGGTAGCTTTTTGATTTCTAGAACTAGGAAAATATAATCCTTAAACTGCTTTCTGTTACCTAGATATAAGAGAAATTTCACAGAACAACCTTTCAATCCTCCTCCCACAGAAAACAGACACACAAATATTTATACAAATTTTGCATAAAAGGTCTAGAGGCCTATTTTTTTAAATAAAAATAATGCCTCAGAGGGTCTCATATTATCTGCTCATAGCTTGAATTGCTTAAGTTTTCATTTTAATGTTACTATGTTCAAAGAAATTTCATTGTACTAAAAGAATGTGGCAGGGTTGTTGTTGTTTTCTTTTGATTTTTAGTTTTTATATAACAAATTGTTGTATCACAGTATCAAAGAAAGAAAAGAAAAGAAAAGAAAAGAAAAGAAAAGAAAAGAAAAGAAAAGAAAAACATTGACAAGGGCCAAAGAGATTGCTGAATAGTTAAGTACTGACTGCTCTTCCAGAGTATAGGGTTCAACTCCCGACGCCCATGTGGCGGCTAACAATAATCTGTAACAACTCTAGCTCCAGATCTGGTACTTTTTTCTGCCTTCTGAGGGCATAGTACTCACATGATACTCAGACATATATGCACACAAAACGTGAACTAAAAAATACTTGGCATAGCCCAGAGTTTCTGTGGATTTCAGACATTCCTTTATGCAAACCCTCCAGGATCAGTGGTTTGAAGTCCTAAAACAACAACCCAGACAAAGAAACAAACCAAGAACAGATAACTAAATTCCTCAAGTTTAAAAATTAAAACTCTAGGTTCAACACCAAAGCTTTTCCTCTGACCTCCATATATGAGCAGTGGTACTTTTACACTTGCATTTACACACACACACACACACATACACACATGCACCACACAGCATACACCACACACCAAACACCACACACATTCAAGCTTTGACACACAACCTCCAAAAACAAATGCCAACATCATTAACACATCCTCAAATACAACTAGAAGTGATTAATAACAATATTCATGATATATTCATAAAATTTTAGTTTCTTTTCATTCAACTTTCAGAAACAAAAGTCAGATTTGTTAAATGTTTTGCCAAATAGACTTTTTTTTCCTTTTGAACTTGGCACCAAAGAATGAGTACAAGACATCACAAAAAACCAAACACAGCACTCAAGAGGCAGAGGCAGGATGATCTCTGAGTTCGAGACAAGCCTAGTCTACAAAGGAAACTGTAGGACAGCCAGACTACACAGAGAAACCCTGTCTTGGAAAAATAAAAATATGCATGCATAGATATATATAAAAATAGCTTAAGTATACATCATGAATTGGTTAAAAAGCAAGCCATCTGTAGGATATAACAAATAAACTGATAGATGCAGGTAAACTGATGGATCAATAATAATCAATAATAAACAGTGGATACAGAATGCAAAGGCAAATAAATACCAGCCAAGATATCAGATGTAATCTTTAACTCTGCAGTGTCTTTCTGGACAACTGGTCGGTAACAAAGGCAAGTCTGAAGGAGGACAAAGTGGCAGCCTCCGAAAGGAGTGGTCGGTGAGACTGAGAGGCCAAGTAAGGCTCCCCTGAAGTGATCATTTCTTGACTCACTCACCTTTCTACCTGCACCCCCTCACAGGGCGCCACCCCACGCCCTTGTACGCCACTCCTCCTCCATACACTATGCCAACCACATATCCCCAGGTTCCCTGCTGATCTTCATCTCCAATATTTGTAGTATTGTTGGAGGGTATGTAATGATCTTGCCATTGATATTCTGCCACCTTGCAGAAGCTACAGCCTGCTTTTATGCAGGATCTTGGCATACAATTAAGCATCCTTTCATTAGACTTATATCAATCGCTTGACACTAAATTATGTAGAGTTTCCTATTAAATACTGTAGAGGGTGGTGCTAAGTGAGGTCCTGCTCCCCAGCTGGTTCTTGATCTGTCAGTAGAGAAAGCCTTGGGCCAACTGCTGGGTGGAAGGTACAGCTGGGATTTCCAGGTCCCAGGAAGCAAGAAGAGGGATGCAAGGACGGAGGACAGAGTTCACCTTGCTTTGAAGAGAGGAGAACCAGGCAACCATGTGAGATCTCAAAACAGAGTGGCCACATGAGCCTCTCCTCCAGTCGGCGGTGAGAGGAGTTTAGCAAGTGAAGTTTAGGGCAGGTGGAAGAGATGAGAAATTGGTAAACACACACTCTTCCAGGCAGGAGATCGATCGTAGAGCCCAGTAATTGTGCCAGAAGGCAAGCTGGATTGAGCAACTGTGTGTCTGTGTCTTTTATCCAAGGATTCAAGGGAACCCCAGTGTGGCCTGGTGGCACAGTCAGTTTCCGGAGCTAAAGGAGGATAAAGCATAAAACTACACGCAACAAAATAGTTCCTAGTATGAATGTGGCCTTGCTTGTTAATTTACTCATTCCTTGTAAGCCAAGATTTAGCAAAGAGGGATAAGCAGCAGACCCAGCATGCTTGTAGAAACTGAGTGTGCTGACGATCCTTTCCTTTCGTTGTTGTTTTCATAACCATGTGTTACGCATACGTAACACCGGATGACATTTTCATACATGCATTGAACATATTTGGGTTATATTCATCCCCTGCCATCCCCTTTTAGTCCCCTCCTGATTCGCTGATCCTCTTTCTGTTCCAAACTGGCTCCCTTCTACTTCTGTGTGTTTTTCTTATATGGCCCAGTAACTTTAGAAGTAGATCTCTAGATAGGAGCACAGACAACTTTTCAGTGCTTACACCACTAAAGTATGTCCACCGCCGCCACCGCCACCCTTCCTGCAGTAACCTTGAGCTGCCTGTAGACCATATGCAGGTAATCACAGATATTGAGAGTTCAAGAGTCCATCCTTGCCATGGGACAAAAGACAAAAGACAACAGCCCATGGGATCCCTCTCCTCCTTTTGGCTGGTGTGTGTGTATGTGTGTGTGTGTGTGTGTGTGTGTGTGTGTGTGTGTGTGTGTGTGTGTATTTCTGCCTCTTCTGTGTTGTCCCCTGAGCTTTGGAGGGGATGGTGAAGACTTCCCAGTTAAGGATGAGAAGTTACTTATTCTTAGTTACGAGTTTCTGCAGAAACTGCCACCCATTTCAAAAGAGAAGCTATAGTGACCAAAGCTTTCAGCATCACTAATCTATGGACATAAATATAAATATTTAGAAGGCAGTTTGACAACATGTCCATTTAGTAAGTTCTCCCTTACGGCCTAAAACTTCCTCAGCCATGGGCTTCAGGGTTTACAGTCTTAGATGTCAATTCTCTGCTAGTTAGAAAGGCAGGAATCCAATTAGAAAGTTGTTGTCTACTCTCTAACACTCGTGTCATTATTGTGCCTCTCGGCAAATCTTGACCAGTGGCTGATGGTGTGGCTAGCACTCAGGGTCCACAGCTAAGGAAGACTACTCATGACAATTTCCTCCCAGCAAACTGAAGAGTATCTTCCTTCTGGGACCACAAAATCTAGACAACATAGATGTTTCCAACTTGATTTCTCTGTTCTGAAACCAAGTATGTGGTGCCCTCAGCAACAGTATCCTGGCATCTGGTTCTGGTGGAAAACCAACAGTAGTAGCAGTAACTTGTACCATTTCAGGGCCTGTAGGGGTTTTTCCCTGATCTCCTAGGAAGATAGCCCATCCCTAGCACTGGGATCTGTTCCATTTTTTTATTTAGATTTTTTTATTTATTTCACATATATAAGTACACTGCAAGTGTCCACAGACACATCAGCAGAGGGCATCAGAACCCATTAAGGATGGTTGTGAGCTAGCATGTGGTTGTTGGGAATTGAATTCGGTGCTATGGAAGAGCCATCTGTGCTCTTAACCACTGAGTCATCTCTAACGGAATCCTTTTCTTTTAAATAGATAGCTATAGAGTCCAAATGACATATTTCAGTTCCCAACAACTCGTGGAAAACATGTCACCACTTTTAAAAAGTCTCATTTTCCTTTAATTAAATTTTTTAAACAACATCTCAATGTTTAATTCTATTTATTTTAACTATGATTGACTCAAAATTCACCAGGGCAGTCCTTCCCAGGATAACTAAGAGGCCCAAATTTGAAATAATTAGCCACCCACCACCAGAAAAGTAAACACTATGCTGATTTTTTCCTACTGACACGCATGTAATGTCAGTACTTGGAAAACTAAGGCAAGCATGATGAGTTTAAAGCTAGCCCGAACTTTAGAGTGACCTTAAGACCAGCCTGAGTTATACAGCAATGTCAGTCTCCAGGGGAAAACGCCAATCAAGGCATTCTGTTTTGTTCTGCATTGTGCTACAATGCAAAACAAAGGTTCCATTTTAGACAACAGGAATATTTATGAATATTATAATGTCAAGTTCCTCATGTAGTAAAAGTTTATGGTCCTGTTCTCATTAATACCATCATCTTAATAAATGTCTATGTACTTTAGTCTCTTAATATCACAGAAACAACAATAACAAAGACAGAGCTTATTTAGTAGCAGGTACCAGAGCTAAATCTTGCTTCCTAGTTATTCTGTATTTGTTTTCAGCAAATTTCTAATGCAACAGTATTGCAAGTTGAAACTGTAGCATCTAACTTGGAGTCCTGAAGGTTATACAAGAAAACATGGAGGGAGGAGTGTTTCAGTTGTAGGGAACAAAGAACGCACCATGTCTTGGCCCCTTAAGGTAGAAAAGAATGTCCCAGGAAGATTCTGTTTTCCCCTTTAATGGCCCTGTCATCAGCTCTAGAATGCTAATAGCAGAAAGTAATCTGCACTAAATAATCCAATGCTTTGGCCTATACACATATACTTTCCCTTCCAAAAGAAAAATAAGAGATACTACACACACTGCTGTATGCCAATATCCAGAAAGGTTTTTGGTTTTATCTTAACAGGTAAAAAAATGTAAGTTCCTTCAAACGATATTTAGTATAGATGTTCAGTAAGCAAATCAGACAGAAGGTAGTTTTGGTTCACTGGGGATAGAAGCAGGGGACTCTAGTCTATCCTCATTCCCCAACCCTCCAGGAGAGCTGTTTTAAGCTGTGCTTCTCTGTAAGGCTACAGGACTTGGTGAGAAAACTCAGCTCCTAAACTCAGCTCCTAAACTCACATTGAATCGGCCAACATGACTTTGCTGCCACGTTAAGGGATATAGTAACTTAGATGCCATGTCACCTGAGGTAGTGACTTAGCCAGGGTGAGTCCGAGCAGCCTTATCTACAGAAGAGGGAGAACTGTATCAGATCATTCTGAACACTGAGGAGCATGGTGAACGGTACCAGAGAGCCCCTCCCAGGCACTTCACAGCCGTGCACTTTGTAGTCTAATCATGCAGAGGACGGAAGCTTGGCCTTTGCTTCCTGGATTCCCAGACAGCATTTTATATCTTTAGGATGATAAAGATGTATGTCAGAAATAAATGGATAGACATGTAGAATTATAAGATGCATGTCAGACAGTACTGTATAGGCATGTAGATTGCAGATAGGTAGAGGTAAATGTATAGATATTTAGGATTGTAAGATGTATGTCACAGATAAATGTATAAACATGTAGATTATAGATATAGATAAATGTATAGATATTTAGAATTATAAGATATATGTCAGAGATTAATGTACAAATATATAGATGACAGATACACAAATATGGATATAAACACAGAGGTCAGTAGTTAATTGGGACAGAGATATATCAGGTTGAACCCCCAAATCACTCACACACACACACACACACACAAGAAAAGTTATCAGTTAACAAGCAGAGGATGAGAAACTTCTGCAGCAATCTATTTCTATGTCAAAATGTGTTTCTTCGGAAGTTTTTCAAAGACTTACAGTAGAGACAGCCTTGTTTTGTGCTGTTCGTCTTAGCTCACTTGCAAGGAGAGTCCATTCATGTCTCTTATCTTTTAAATCTCAGTATTTTTAAAATATGAAAACTCTATAGGTTGTTCCTGATCCAGAGGATACATGCTCCACTATGTTTGTAGCAGCCCTATTTATAGTAGTCAGAAGCTGGAAAGACCCCAGATACTCCTCAACGGAGAAATGGATACAAAAAAACGTGGTATATATACACAATGGAGTACTATGCAGCCATTAGAAACAATGGATTCATGAAATTCTTAGACAAATGGATGGAGCTGGAGAACATCATCCTAAGTGAGGTAACCCAGTCTCAAAAGAACACTCATGGTATGCACTCACTGATAAATGGATGTTAGCCTAGAAACTTGGAATACCTAAGACACAATGCACATATCAAATGATGCCCAAGAAGGAAGGAGTGGCCCCCAGTCCTGGAAAAGCTCAGTGCAGCAGTGCTGGGGAATACCAGGACAGGGAAGTGGGAAGGGGTGGATTGGGGAACAGGGGGAGGGAAGAAGGCTTATGGGACTTTCGGTGAGGGGGGATCCAGGAAAGGGAAAAAAATCACTTGAAATGTAAATAAAGAATATATCGAATATAAAAAAAGAAAACTCTAAACCTTTATTCTATGATAATGAAACTAAGGTATGAAAGGAAGTTTCCTAAGCCTCCAAATTAACATAAACAGAAGATGAAGATACTCACACTCCCTCCGCACCCCACCCCACCTCAGATCTAAGTGGGAGAAAGCAGCCAGCAGGAAATTGAAATGGTGCCTTGCAAATGGGAAAGTGCCACACAACGCATCACAGACTCTGGCCACCAGGGGGAAGCGTTGTCTAACTATTAAAGAATGCTCAGCCTGAACAAAAATAAACTCTGTCCTAAAGATTTTTAGGGGAAAGATTTCTCATGTTTGAAGGAAAATCTAAAATGTTTCTATTAAGTCTCTTTAGTCGGATTACAATGTGCTCACAACCTCACCATCACTTGGGCCTGCTGGGCACTTTATCTTGCCTCTAGATCAAAGATGATCCCAGAAGGAACTAAAGATTCCTCAGGTAGCTTTCCAATCTGCCCAGGACTGCTTCATCCCTGCCGCCACAAACACGATCCTCAGCTGTGATCTTCTGTGAACCCTCTAGGGACCCGACTGCCCCGCCAAACTTGAAGCCATTTTACGATGGCCCCTACTTAAATATCTCTCTATGCTGAATAAAACCACTCTCAGTAGCCAGGCGTGATTGTGCATGCCTTGACTCCAAGCACCTAGAAAGCAAAGCCAGGGAGATCTCTGTGAGTTTTAGGACAGTCTGGTCAACATAACCAGAGCCAGATTAGCCAGGGTGGACAGTGAGACCCTGTCTGGAAAACAAAAACAAAACAAAACAACAAACACCAACAATAAAACACTCCAACTTTACAATAAATATACCCTACATTTTATCTTGAAAGAGATGGTTATCATCCTGTCCTAGTGACAAAGGCCTTAAGCAGGTTGTCAAGGTGTTGGTAGCCAGGGTGATTCAGATTATACTCCCAGTCTTTAAAGGAGGCAGCAAACATATCATAAATTATTTAACACTCTATTATTATTACAATATTTTGGCTCAGCCCAAGCAAATAAACTGTCTTAAATTTAAATAGTTAACCAAAACTATTAAACTACTAGAAAAAAGCATAAGGAAAATAGCTTCTTGACACTGATGCAGGCTATTTATTTATTTTTCTTGTATGAAACACCAAAAGCAAGGATAAGGCGAAAAAAAAAAGGCTGAAAAGAAATGAGCAAGGGAAAGGGGCCTTAAGAGACTCAGAGACAAGCCCCTGATAATCTAATCGCAAATAACCAGCCCTACACACACATTCTCCACACACACAAACACACACACACACACACACACACACACACACACACACGAGTAAAGGGGGCAACAAACTCAGCACATTGCATTTCCATATAGATATGTATATATACATGTATGTATATATGTATGTAACAATACTTATTAAGAGAAAAGAGGTCATTGAAACAAGGGGAATTGGGGGCTCAGAAGGAACTGAGAGGGGGAGATGAAGGCATAAAAATATTAAATAAATACAGCAGTCATATGTAAAAAAATCTCAAAAAAATGTTTCAAAAAGAAATCAGGACCACATCAATCTGAAAAACAGATTCAACTGCTGTGCAGCAAAGGAAGCGGTCAACAGAATAAGGAGACAACCGACAGAATAGGAGAAAATATTTGTGAAGTGAACATCTGATAAGTAAACATATCTTAAATCACTTAATACCAAGAAAACAAGCAATGGCTTTTTGAGTGCACAGAGACTCTGAACAGACGTGTCTCGAGAGCTTCACAGCGGACAAACATGGCCGACAAGCACAGGAAGCGGCGGTCTGAATGAGATTGGCCCCCAGAAGCTCCCGTTTGATCACTTGCTTCCCAGTGGGAAGCATTTGGGAAGGCTGAGGGCCTTGTTGGAGGAGGTGTGTCACTGCAGGCTTGGAGGTTTCAAACCCCACACAATTTCCAATGTGTGTCTTCCTTCCTCACGCCTCTGTATCAGGATCAAGCCCTCAGCTATGGCTACAACACACCTGCCTGCCTGCATGTGTTACCTTGCCAGCATGATCATGGACCCTTCCCTCTGAAACTGTAAGCACACTCCAAATAAACTCTTCCTTCACTATGTTGCCTTGGTCACTGTGCCTCATCACAGCAATAACAGAGTAATGAAGATACTAATAATTTGGGGAAGGGGGGAGTTAAACTCCTAGGAGACACTGCCTCACACCTGCTAGAAAGACTGTTACCAAAGAGACAAAGATGTGTTGGAGAGGATGCAGGGGGAAAAGGTCCTCTGTACACTGTTGCTGGAAATGTAAGACATTATGAAAAACAGAATGGAGACTCCTACAAACATAGAAATGGAATGAACACGTGATCCATTAATCCTGTTTCTAAGTAGACAGCCCAAGGACAGCCAGTTAGTTAAACAACATCCCAGCACCTAAAGCTTTGCATTGTTATTCAAAATATCCAAGATACTGATAAAACCTAAGTATATCTGGAAAATCAAATCAAGGGGGAAGGTGAGACATATACATACATAATGAAATGATTCATTAAAAAATGAAATCCAGCTATTTGCAGTGTGAATAAATATGAAGACCATTTTGCTAAGTAAAATAAGACAGGAATGAAAAAATAATGTATGATCTTACATGTAGAATGTTTCAAAGGCCAAGGACCAGCAAGATGGCCTACAGGGTAAAGACGCAGGTCACACAGGCCTGATGACCTAAATTTAATCTCAAAATCCACATAAAAGTGGGAAAAAAACCAAACTCCACAAGGTTATCCTGACTCATCGACTATGTCGTATGCATGCCCTACGTGAACACAACTCACACGTGTGTGTGCACACACATACACACAAATATGCACACACACAGTGATCTAATCAAAATATCTTCTATGCAAATTAGACAGGTGATTCAGAACTTAAATGATCCTGGTTACTTTGAGCCTGTTGATCTGTCATCTGAGAATTTCCCACCACTGATATGCCTGCCTGAGCTCTAGTATATTCTTTTGTTTTGTTTTGTTTTGTTTTTGTTTGTTTGTTTTGTTTTTTTGTTTTTTGAGACAGGGTTTCTCTGTGTAGCCCTGGCTGTCCTGGAACTCACTCTGTAGACCAAGCTGGCCTCAAACTCAGAAATCCACCTGCCTCTGCCTCCCAGAGTGCTGGGATTACTGGCGTGTGCCACCATGCCCGGCTTCTAGTACATTCTTGAGAACAGAAAGAAGAGAGCCAGAACATGACAGGACAAGCTGGCACGTCCCAACGGCACTTTAAAGGTGTTTCAGATGAGCGACCCCAGAATTAACACTGGAAGCTGCAGCTTCCTGCTCTGTTGCCGGGAACACGCTTGGGAACAGACACTCCCCAGACTCACCCTGCTCAGCTTGCCCTGCACTGACTTCATACTGGTCTTCTAAGCCCAGTAATGAAAGAACCTTATTTTCTAATCGATAAGAGCATACGTTAGCATGTTTCAGCATGATGTACAGTCTGGTATCCATCGCCCCAAGTCCTTATCATTTGTCCTCTGTAGGTACTGCCTTCTGAACAGCTCCTGCCACTGCTTAGGCACTCTCCTCTTCTAGGACGCCCCTTCTAGCCTAAGCGGTGTGTGGTGTGTATGCGCCTTCAATAGGTTGCCATATGTCCCTACTTTTATTTCAACAGGAATCATATTGTTAGAACCCTCACAGTACTTGTCTGCTACTCCAACCAGACCTGTATACACATCGCTCTCCAGTTTAGCAACTGTAGGAATGACTAAGAAAACACTCCAGCATTTCCCCAATTAATGTACCCATTTAAGCTAGGGAATGCCCATAATGTTTGTTATGTGAGAGCTTGCAGCCACATCACAGACTTTCAGTTTTACTGACCTATCAACTCTTCCAGTCTCCCAGTTTCCCACCCATGTATGCTCCTTTAAGCTGGAAGATAGTTCACCTTGACCTGGGCCCTTAGCTGGTTCCCACCATTGATCACAGTGCCAGCTGGAGAGGACGCCCAACTCCCTGCAAACCTTTATTTATCTGCTAACACGCAACTGATGATAACTCAAAAACTCATCGGTTGCTACGGTTTCCTTAATTCTCTAAAAGCAGACTCACCACCCCCTTATTAAAGCAGCTGTCCTTTCCTGTAACTTCCAAGTAATCCTACAATAAATCTGTCGCTTATCTGCAAATGTGCTCAGCTTTTTAGGTCGCAGTCCTCAGAGTTGAACGGATGTAAAAGGAGCCAGGTGATCTCTTCTTGATCTAGTGGTGTGCATTACACCATCTCCAACATGGTGATTGGACTCATCGATAGGGAAAACCAATCAACCAGGTGCTACCCTGCCTCTGCTTTATCTCAGAATCCCTTACCATTACCTCTCATGTCCTCAGAAAGGGGCCCAGTATCTCCATGCTCACGGTGAGACTACCTAGATCTGCATATCTACGGAGTTCATTACAGTAGCACACAGAATCAGAGTTACTGGAGAGACTTAGAAGATCCTGAATTTTTCACAAGCATAAGAAGCATCCAAGGTATCTGCAGTACACTTGAAAGTGGACCAAGTGGACTGAGGCAGAAATGGAAGTAGCTGCCTTTATCCATTGCTTCCAGTGTACCAGGATACAAAGACTATCACCTTCTGTGAAATGCAGAACCTCAGGGTTCCCTAGACAATCACTGAATTAGTGCTCCCTAGGAGGCCACAGTGATCATTTGATACATAATCACTCCTTTTCAAGAATTGTGCTAAAAATTACTAAAAATGCAAGTTTCAACTCTTTAAAATAACACACAATGTGCAACAATCTTTTATTATCCAGAAGCAAAATTCATAAACAATACAACAGGTAGAAGATAAAAATCAAAATAATCAATACAGTCTCCTAAATATAGTGCAAAGGAAAACAAAAATGTAACTGAAATTATATAAAATTATATGCTAGCAAGACACTATTTGTCAAAGGGGAAAATCACCCCAAAAGCAAGGCAGGAGTCAAGAGGAACAGGTACATGAAACTATGCAGTAGCCTCACTACTGCCTAGTGAGGAACATTTCAACATCCTAACCCAACTTTTAATACATCTCCTAAGTCAAAACCAAAAGCCCAATCTGCTCTGGATGTATATGATAGTTGCTGTATAAGAAACTCTATATTAAAGATCATTCAGAAAGTCTTTATATAGCATACCCTAAGCACAAATAATTAGATTGTTCCCACACCACAGGAATGTTCCCTACACTAAACATCACACAGCACATAAAACAACTTTTTCCAGTACTGTCCCATCCTACCCTCACAGAACTCTAAAAGTCTTGGCCCCACAAATTAGAGGTCAGATCCATATATGTGGTCCTAACTTCTATACAGTTTCCTTCTATGCAGGAAAGGGGGCGCTTTAAGAGAAAGAAAAACAGCATGTTGTGTGCCTTAGAGGCTTTAAAGCCGCAAGCATTTATTGGATTTAAGAAAATCTATTACAGGATGCAGCTTTGGATTGCATCATGTGACCTCCTTGATATCACAAACACAAACATGGGCATAAGCTAAGATTGTAATGCTGGGCCTTAAGGCCACGTGCCTGCTGGTCCTAGTTGACAAACAGGATGAGAGCACATGAGAGGGCTGTTGATGGGGGCCTGGTTGTCACAGGTAGTGACAGCACAGCTGAATGCTACTGTCACAACCTCATCACCAGGAGCTTCAGAACTGTAATGTCACACGACACTTCCCCAATTGTAATAACTAGTTTTATTTTTGCACAAGTAGGTCAATTAAAGCATAAATTAAAGACACCAATATGTAATCTCTGCTTTGCAAAATAAAAGTGAGAAGATACATAAAAGGAGGAAATTTGAACTGAGATAGCTTGGCAAGGAGAAATGCAGGAGACACTGCTAAAACACCCTCTGTGAACAGACCATGCCCCAACAATTATTCTTCCTTCCGAATTCTACATCTCAAGGATATAGGCCTAACAACATCCCAAGAGTGCATATGTCAGTAAGAAACTATCTCTTCAATATAAAACATGGGAAAACATGGAAATCATTTCAGATTAATCATAAATGATTAGTAAGCTCATGAAAAAAGTCTGGTGTTATTTATATTTCGTGCAGCAAATTTCTTAGGATGAAAATTTTTTGTTTCTAACTGACCTATGACTATTCATCCCAAAGCTAATCTGATTTTACTCTCAAGAAAAATTTAAATTCTGCTTATCAGTTTTGTGTGTGTGTGTGTGTGTGTGTGTGTCCACATTATGTTGCACAAACTGATTGGAATTATCAGGATTAAATGCTTATTTTGCCTCAGTCTCCTGAGTAACCAGACTACAAACCTATGTCATAAACCTTGGCTCCTTAGCTTTTCAATATGTAATTATTGGATTACATATTGAACAGGACAAAAAAGAGGGGAGGGGACAAAGAGGATTGAAACGGAAGGCAGTGAGGGAAGAAAATGATCCTTGGTGTGTTGTCTACACTGTGACCCTAGCACTCACTGCTTAAAGCAGGTTTGAGTTCAAAGATCACCTAGACTGCAGTGAGACCCTTCAGAAAGAAAGAAAGAAAGAAAGAAAGAAAGAAAGAAAGAAAGAAAGAAAGAAAGAAAGAAAGAAAGAAAGAAAGAAAGAAAGAAAGAAAGAAAGAAAGAAAAGAGAGAGAGAGAGGGGGGGAGAGAGGGGGGAGGGAGGGAGGGAGGGAGGGAGGGAGGGAGGGAGGGAGGGGAGGGAGGGGAAGAAGGAAGGAAGGAAGGAAGGAAGGGTAGAAAAAAAAACAGGGCTAGGTATGCAACTGAATCCTTAGAGTGCATGTCTAGCATGCAGTAGGCCCGCCATTCATAGCACCACATAAATAATAATTTAGTAATGGACATCATGTCTAAAAATGGCAAAAAAAAAAAAAAAACCACTATACTGGACAGTAGGAACAAGGAGTAAACCTTCATTCAGCACACCCTCCAGATTGTGTCTGCAATACTCCATGGCTATCTACGTATGTGAAGCACCAAGCAGTCCCAATCAGACAGCGGAGGCTGCTGAGGAACAGCCCATTCTGCAGACATAGAGACCAGCAGTGTATGAGGTAGGCCTACTGCATGAGCCATCCTACCAAAAGGAGGGTTTATGACTACTCTCCAGCTCATTTGACCAAAGCAAAACCAGATGAAATTATGGCCTACCAAACATGGTCTGTGGTCCAGATAAAGTAATGGAGGCCATCTGTCCATGAAGTAAGAGCTAAGTACTACTGCGCACATTTAACATAATAATGGTATAATAGACTACAAAGTCATTTTTCTGCTGTTTACATAGATGGAAAGCAGTCTGAACAGAGAAAAGACCAAGTGTGATGTAATGTTCCAAAAAGACTCACCATGAAATTATAAACTGACTTAAATCTGTGGTGGAGACAAGAAAACAAGTCAACAGAAAACCTTATAATTAGTGGATTTATCATTCATTCCTTTGTATATCTGTGGTTTCTATGTCAAAATTGTGTTTTTCTTAAAGTAATGAGTCCTAGCTTCCCCAGACCCTACAACTACACACAAAGATTAGAATAAGCACTAATCTGTGACCCATAGTGCTACAATGCCAATTTTTATTTGCTTGTTTGCTGCTGTTCTTGTTATATTTCTGTTTAACTTTTTGTTTTTGTGTATACAGAGTAGTGTTCACTCAATACTAACATGTTCTTGTTCTGTTATCAGGATTACCTAGCTGCACATTTTTATATAACAAACAGACTAAAACATAACTCTTCAAAAAATGGACTGGCAAGATACCTCAGTATGTTAAGGCACTTGCCCCCAATCTGATGAACTGAATTTAATCTCTGGGGACATACATGGTAAAAGAAGAAAGTTTACTTCCCTGCATGTTATCTTGTGGTCTACACCCACAATCACACAGATACACAGACACCACCATAAAACATTTCTTTTCTTTTTTTCATTCAAAATAGATGACAGACCTACAAATAAGAGAAATAAAAACCTGAAAGAAAACACTGGCATAAATAAATATATTTAACCCTTGGAGTAGGCAAATAGATATTCCACCAAAAGACTAAATAAGAAAACAGAACTTGACTTTATTATGGTATGGTTAAACTTTTTCATATTGTCAAGAACACAAGAGGAGAAGAATCTTCACATCATACATCTGACAAGGGACCAGAATACAGAATATATAAAGAGTTCTTACAACTCAATAGTGAAAGACTGATAAACCATATCAAATATCAGAAAACGGATATGAATGAACATTTCTCCAAAGACAGCAAACAGTAAGCTAGCAAGCACAGTAGACGATTCCAAACATCATTAATGGCATAGAAAACCCACTAGAGAACAAAGCCAGGTAGAAGAGACTCTATTTCTCTAACGTATCTACAATAAGTGAGCCTGTGGAAGGAGACAAGAGGTTAAGTGTGGTTGTCGGGAGAATGCTCCTGGTATAGTCACTTCTTTTTGTGAAAAAAGAAACGCCCCTAATAAATTATGATCACGGACACAAAATTATAACAGGTTAGCAATGAATTTCATATTTTAAAAAGGTAATTTATAGTTATATAAATTATATCTCAATGAAATAATATAATTCTACCTTTTCTACAAAAATAATTATTCTGTCACTATGGAGGACAGAGACAAAATTTGCTTCTTTTTCTCTAAGGTGTTCAAGAAGCAACACATATCCAAACATTACAATCACTGATGAGAGACATCACACCCCCGAATCATCCTGCGGGCACACTCCTCCTAAAGGGAGGCACCCAGGGAATCTAGCAGCCCAGCCCTCAGCAAGTATCTACATGTGACACGGGGAGTGGGGGTGCGCCATTCCGGACTAACTGGAAAGTTCCCACTGTCAGCTGCCCATGATGGCGCCACCCCCCGCTCTGCTCGGCCACTCTGCACTGTGGATGGCTTAGGCAGGGCCAGCGACTTGAGTGTGACTGAAGCTTACCCCTGGGCCAGTCTACTGTTCCTCCCTGCTTCACAGACTCGCCCCAGCCCTACTCTGTACAAAGGACATACCACACATTTAGAAAAGCCTCACCTATACCTGGGGACAAACTTTAATTCATACCTATCACTATAAAAACAAACTGTAATATCATCTGAGGGAAAAGACTGCCTTCCAAAGGAAGTCCAAAATTTAATGAAATTGAATGGACCCTGAAGGAAGCATAAATTCAGGGAATACAGGATAATCTTAGAAAAGAATTCTGATTAATTAATAAGAAATTTGAAATAGTGTATCTATGAAAGAACAAACTGCATTGAAGATTAACAAAGAAGTGACTAAAATTATGAATACAACTACTGAAATAAAAAAGTTGGGGAAGGATGTGGAGTGATTTTAAATCATGAATGAAAACCCAAGAGACACAACACATAAATGAAAACCCAAGAGACTCAAAACATAAATGCAAGAAGAAGCTCAGGGGTGACAGCGTTAACATGAGTAGCAGGGAAATCATTGAAAAATAACAGAGCGGATATCCCCAGAGGTAAAGGAAGATATTACAGAAAGGTCTTCACAATCATCGAGCCAGAACAAAACTCAGCCTCCAGACACGCAGGGTAAAAAAAAAGGCCTGGGCAGTGATCAGAAAGAATAAGGAGGAGATAGGCAGGGAGCAAACCCCAGAGCCTTGTCAGCACTGAGGGACCAAGAAGATGGAAGGCAGGACAGCACAAGTCCAAAGGGAATGGGGAAAGCAACGGGAAGGTAATGAAGCATGCACACTTGCTCACACATACACATACACACACACACACACACATACATGCACGCATGCACCCACAACGCAGGCACACAGACACACATGCACATACGCATACAGACACAGACACATACACACACACACAGACACACACAAATGTACACAGAAACACACACAGATACGAACGCGCACACACACACAGACACACACATACACAGGCGCAAGCGCGCACAGACACACGCGCACATACACATGCAGACACACACAGACACAGAGACACACACATATGCACAAACACAGAAACACACACACACTCACTCACACACAGATCCAAAAATGAGGCAGAGATCTAAGCAGTACAGCTAATCAGAATTAAGTCTAAGTCTACAGGCAACAGTTATGTAACGACCTAGAAAAAACTTAACACAAATTCAATTATCAGAAAGTTATTATAAGAAGCATATCTCCCTGAAGAAAATAGATTCCTCCTCCAAATAACATAGTAGGGATATATTTAGGAAAAGAAAAAGAGAAAGTGGCCATCAATCAGTAGATCTAAGAAAATGCAGTGCTCTGGTGCACTACCTTTCGTGGCCAGCAGAGGGCGGACACAGGCTATTTCTCTTCCACTTCAGGTGCAACAACATACACCTCTTGGGTTTGGCAATTCTTTTTTTTTTTTTTTTTTTTTTTTATTCGATATATTCTTTATTTACATTTCAAATGATTTCCCCTCCACGAAAGTCCTATAAGCCTTATTCCCTCCCCCTGTTTCCCAATCCACCCCTTCCCACTTCCCTGCCCTGGTATTCCCCTACACTGCTGCACTGAGTTTTTCCAGGACCAGGGGCCACTCCTTCCTTCTTCTTGGGCATCATTTCATATGTGAATTGTGTCTTGTGTATTCCAAGCTTCTAGGCTAATATCCACTTATCAGTGAGTGCATTCCATGAGTGTTCTTTTGAGACTGGGTTACCTCACTTAGTATGATGTTCTCCAGCTCCATCCATTTGTCTAAGATTTTGATGAATTCATTGTTTTTAATGGCTGAATTGTACTTCATTGTGTAAATATACCACATTTTCTGTATCCATTTCTCCGTTGAGGGGAATTTGGGTTCTTTCTAGCTTCTGGCTATTATAAATAAGGCTGCTATGAACATAGTAGAGCATGTATCCTTATTACATGCTGGGGAATCCTCTGGGTATATGCCCAGGAGAGGTATAGCAGGGTCCTCCGTTAGTATCATGTCCAGTTTTCTGAGGAACTGCCAGACTGATTTCCAGAGTGGTAGTACCAGCTTGCAACCCCACCAGCAGTAGAGGAGTGTTCCTCTTTCTCCACATTCTCACCAGCACCTGTTTTCTCCTGAGTTTTTGATCATAGCCATTCTGATTGATATGAGATGGAATCTCAGGGTTGTTTTGATTTGCATTTCTCTGATGACTAAGTATGTTGAGCATATCTTTAGGTACTTCACAGCCATTTGGTATTCCTCAGGTGAAAATTCTTTGTTTAGCTCTGTACCCCATTTTTAATGGGGTTATTTGGGTCTCTGAAGTCTACCTTCTTGAGTTCTTTGTATATCTTGGATATAAGCCCTCTATCGGGTGTAGGATTGGTAAAAATCTCTTCTCAATTTGTTGGTTGATGTTTTGTCCTTTTGACAGTGTCCTTTGCCTTACAGAAACTTAGTAATTTTATGAGGTCCCATTTGTCAATTCTTGATCTTAGAGCATAAGCTATTAGTGTTCTATTCAGGAACTTTTCCCCTGTGCCCATGTACTCAAGGGTCTTCCCCAGTTTCTTTTCTATTAGTTTCAGTGTGTCTGGTTTTATGTGGAGGTTTTTGATCCACTTGAACTTGAGCTTAGTACAAGGAGATAAGAATGGATCAATTCGCATTCTTCTGAATGCTGACCTCCAGTTGAACCAGCACCATTTGTTGAAAAGGCTATCTTTTTTCCACTGAATGGTTGTAGCTCCTTTGTCAAAGATCAAGTGACCATAGGTGTGTGGGTTCATTTCTGGGTCTTCAATTCTATTCCATTGATCTACTTGCCTGTCACTGTACCAATACCATGCAGTTTTTTAACACAAATGCTCTGTAGTAATGTAGTAAGGTCTGGGATACTAATTCCCCCAGAAGTTCTTTTACTGTTGAGAACAATTTTAGCTATCCTGGGCTTTTTGTTATTCCAGATGAATTTGAGAATTTCTCTTTCTAACTCTAGGAAGAAGTGAGTTGGGATTTTGATGGGGATTGCATTGAATCTGTATATTGCTTTTGGCAAGATGGCCATTTTTATTATATTAATCCTGCCAATCCAAGAGCATGGGAGATTTTTCCTTCTTCTGAGGTCTTCTTCGATTTCTTTCTTCAAAGACTTGAAGTTCCTGATCTCTCACTTCTTTGGTTAGAGTCACAACAAGATACTTTATATTGTTTGTGGCTATTGTGAAGGGTGTCATTTCCCTAATTTCTTTCTCAGCCTGCTTATCCTTTGAGTATAGGAGGGCTACTGATTTGTTTGAGTTAATTTTATATCTGGCCACTTTGCTGAAGTTGTTTATCAACTGTAGGAGTTCTCTGATAGAGTTTTTGGGTCGCTTAAGTATATTATCATATCATCTGCAAATAGTGGTAATTTGACTTCTTCCTTTCCAATTAGTATCCCTTTGACCTCCTTTTGTTGTCTAATTGCTCTAGTTAGAACTTTAAGTACTATATTGAAAAGATATGGAGAGAGGGGGCAGCCTTGTCTAGTCCCTGATTTTAGTGGGATTGCTTCAAGTTTCTCTCCATTTAGTTTGATGTTGGCTACTGGTTTGTGGTATATTGCTTTTATTATGTTTAGGTATGGGCCTTGAATTCCTGTTCTTTCCAAGACCTTTAACATGAAGGATGCTGAATTTTGTCAAATGCTTTTTCAGCATCTAATGAAATGACCATGTGGTGTTTTTCTTCGAGTTTGTTTATGTAGTGGATTACATTGATGGATTTCTGTACATTGATCCATCCCTGCATCCCTGGGATAAAGCCTACTTGATCATGGTGAATGATTGTTTTGATGTGTTCTTGGATTCGGTTGGCAAAGATTTTATTGAATATTTTTGCATCAATATTCATAAGAGAACTTGATCTAAATTTCTCTTTTTTTGTTGGATCTTTGTGTCGCTTTGATATCAGCGAAATTGTGGCTTCATAGAATGAGTTGGGTAATGTTCCTTCTGTTTCTATTTTGTGGAATAGTTTGAAGAGTATTATTAGTATTAGGTCTCCTTTGAAGGTCTGATAGAATTCTGCACTAAAACCATCTGGTCCTGTGGTTTTTTTTTTTGGTTGGGAGACTGTCAATAACCACTTCTATTTCTTTAGGGGTTATGGGACCCATTTAGATGGTCTATCTGATCCTGATTAAACTTTGGTAGTTGGTATCTGTCTAGGAAATTTTCCATTTCTTCCAGATTTTCCAGTTGTGTTGAGTATAGGCTCTTGCAGTAGGATCTGATAATATTTTGTATTTCCTCAGTTTCTGTTATTATTTCTCCCTTTTCATTTCTGATTTTGTTAATTTGGATACTGTCTCTGTACCCTCCAGTTAGTCTGGCTAAGAGTTTATCTATCTTGCTGATTTTCTCAGATAACCGGCTCCTGGTTTTGTTGATTCTTTGTATAGTACTGTCTTAGTCAGGGTTTCTATTCCTGCACAAACATCATGACCAAGAAGAAAGTTGGGAAGGAAAGGGTTTATTGAGCTTACACTTCCACGTTGTAGTTCATCACTAAAGGAAGTCAGGACTGGAACTCAAGCAGGTCAGGAAGCAGGAGCTGATGCAGAGGCCATGGAGGGATGTTTCTTACTGGCTGTGCCCTGATATATTTTCCTCTTGAAGGAAGAAAGTATTTTAGTGGAGCCCACAGTTAAAAGACTTTGAACTTTTAAAAGACTTTGAATTTTAAAGATATTGGACATTTTAAGGTGATTGAACTTTTAATTTGTAAAGACTGTGGGACTTTTAAAGTAATTTAGATCTTGGGGATGAATAAGAAAGTAAGGGTTGAGGCTTAATAGTGATGTGTTTGTGTGTCAAGTTGATAAGGGGTCAATTGTACTGGCTAATTTTGTGTGTCAACTTGATACAGGCTGGAGTTATCAAAGAGAAAGGAGCTTCAGTTGGGGAAGTGCCTCCATGAGATCCAGCTGTGGGACATTTTCTCAATTAGTGATCAAGTGGAGAAGACCCCTTGTGTGTGGTTCCACCTTTGGGCTGGTGCTCTTGGGTTCTATAAGAGAGCAGGCTGAGCAAGCCAGGGGAAGCAAGCCAGTAAGAAACATCCCTCCATGGCCTCTGCATCAGCTCCTGCTTCCTGACCTGCTTGAGTTCCAGTCCTGACCTCCTTTGGTGATGAACAGCTGTGTGGAAGTGTAAGCTCAATAATCCCCAACTTGCTTCTTGGTCATGATGTTTTATCCAGGAATAAAAACCCTGACTAAGACAAGTACTTTTTGTTTCAACTTGGTTGATTTCAGCCCTGAGTTTGATGATTTCCTGGGGTTTGGCAATTCTTAAGTGCAACAGCCAAATTCATCTATTTAGAATCTGTATTAAAAGTTCAAAAGCCTTTGGTATTGTTAAAATGCCGAGTATAAACAGCAAAAGTCTGGTAAGAGTAAAGACAGACTCCAGAGGCTTCTGTTGGAGGGCGGGAGAAGAAGCAGAGACCTTGCATCCTCGTTTCCATGACAATGTCCTGAGCCAACTGCTCAGTTACCTTGAGAGGGGAAGTTTTACATAATAATACTTAAAAATGCAAACAATGTCATTTTACACAGAATTTGTAAGCAGTAGCTATGAAGCAACAGCCAACAATGTTTATAATAGCAAACCTACATTACAGAAAAAACACCAATGAAGAAGGAATGAACCTTGGCTGAGGGTGGAGAGAAAGCAAGTGCACAGTCATGACTTAACACTGTGTTAGCAGAGGAGCCCTGGAAGATAGGGAGAAGAGCTGACCCTCTCGATTTCTTTCATCCTGTATACTCAAGATTCCATTTCTTACACACACACACACACACACACACACTGTTTTAGATCTAAAAGCCTAAAATTCACATTATACTTAAGATAACATATAAACTATCTTAAAATAAAAAATAAATGTCTACATCTAACAGACTAAAAGTGAAAGCCCATTTTCCTGATTAAATTTGGCAATAAGAATATAAACCAGAACAATCTCTCTGTTAGGCAGTTTGATAATTGGAGATTTTCATTTAGTTAAGATCTAAAACTATCCGAGAACATATGGTGGAACATGCCTGGAATCTCAAAACTCGGGAGGATGAGGCAGGAGAACAGTAAGTTACAGGCAATCCTGGGGTATAAAATAAAATTGGCTCCCTACCCCTTCTAAAAAAAAAAAATCTGGTCAATAATTAAACACAGAAATAGAAAACAAAAACTATCACAGAGGCCTGGACCTGCGTGGTACAGAGTACTCGTCAGCTAACTGAACACTGAACAAACGGACGCATGCTCAGATCTGAAACAAGGAAGCAGACATGTATGAGAGGTGGGATTTGCTTGGGATTCAGGATGTGTGTTCTCGTGTTCTCGCTCTCTCTCTGTCTCTCTCTCTCTCTCTCTCTCTCTCTCTCTCTCTCTCGACTTTCCTATGGAAGCACTTGGTAGGCAGGGGCAATGGCAGATTATGAAATAGGATCAGGCTCTAGTTCAGAAATGAAACACAAACCCGTCTCAGCTCCAGTGCTCTTGCTGTGAAAAGAAAACACACTGACAAAAAGCAGCGTGCCTTTCAATTATTTCCAGGTTATAGTGCACGACTGCAGGAGTCCAGGCCAGCACCTGACTGCTGCAGCTGGTTATATCCACATGCAAGAGAGCAAAGGAATAATGCATTCTCACTGCCCGGCTTCCTTTCCTGTTCATGCGGCTGAAAGTCCAACCCTACACAGGGCTGCCCACACTCAGGATCAATCTTTCCACCTCAGCTGACCAAAATTAGAGAAGAATCCCTCACGGCCTGCCCACAGGCCAGCCCAATCTAGACAATCCTTCCTTGAGTCTCTCTCTGCAAAGGTGTGGATTGAACAACTAAACTAATTAGAATACTAATACCCCGTTGTTGTAGTTTCAGTTCACTATCTGTAACTGCAAAAAAAAAAAAAAAAAAAAAAATTTGCAATTTTGCATTACATTTTGCAACAGTTTATGACACTTCTTTATGTCACTTCCTAGACCTTGCACAAAGTTGTGCAATCCCAACTTTGGGCTTCAATTCCACAAGAACTGAACTTTGCCCTACCTTCAGAACTCTGGGAAAACTGGTACATCAAGCCACAGCCCCATACTCTAACAGCTTCTAGGTAAGGCACAGTTTTTCTAGTCAAAAATTTCCACGTTCAGTGTCCAGTTTTGCAAAAACTCCATGCTAGTTTCTTGTGTTGCTACTGCTGGGCACCTGAATTGCTCTCACCAGAGCAAAGTCATCCCTTCCTGGGCCGGCCGGCTGGCGATGGAACCAGCTTTCCTCTGACTTTGACTCCTCTGTCCAGCACAGGGAATTTCCTTTCAGTCTCTCCTGTCTACTCAGCATCTGCTGTTTCTCCTGTTCTGTGTCAGCCTCCAACATACATGCTGCAGGAATAATCTAATATATAGGGCATTCTTTAGCGGGCGTCACATTAACAGGAACCACTATAAACTTCTTTTAAGTTTGGATACTCCGTACCCTGAACTCAATTCTATACCCCTAGGAGAATTACAAGGTTGGGTTCAATTACCAGAAATGTTAAATATTGACATCAGGAGAAATAAGGTGATGGGCCAAGAACATTAAAAATATCATTTAATCCTTTAACAAGACTTAATAGAAAGCTTCATTTTCTTTTCAATATAATAAAAATATTTCTAAAATTCTATTTTCTTCATATATTCATAATACAATATTTATATCACTAAACTTTAAATTATACGATTCAAAAGACTTATAAAACATTAGACTTGAGCTAGTACAGTCTTAAGATTGCAAAATTACACATTTCTCTCGCCCTTTCCACTTTATCCTTCGGCTCTACAGTTTAGACTTCAAGTTTCATTCACGGTCTACATGACTTAACCAAAAAGGAAGAAAGAAAAATTCAAAGCAGCCTCTGGCCCAGTGACTTATGTGTGCTTCTTCCTTTTCAAGTGTTTTGTTTTGTAGTTTTCAAGGACAAATCTCAAGTGACTAAGGAAGAGACTGCAGCATATACTTTATACTGAATCAAAGACAATTAGTGTTAAGGCAGAAATGACAAGTTTTGAAAAGAACCACAGAGAGTCACCTACCATTACCTATCTTTCTTCATTTCAGTCTTCTGTTGTTAATTTTACAAAGCATAAGCTCTAAATTTGCTTGGTTTCCCAAACAGCAAAACAAACGGGCAGGTCACAAACATTCCTGTAAAAGTGGGTATAAACTTAAATTTCTCTTCAGTAAATATTTGACCAGGTGGTACAAAAGGTGTGTATCACTTAACTGCTTTTTAATATATTTCACCCAACTGTAAGTAAGAAGGCCAGCAGATACACATTCATGCCAATAGCTCTATTCACTACCGATACAGAGAATATTACACATTGTTTACATAATATGATGGTTTGTATATGCTCAGCCCAGGGAGTGGCACTATTAGAAGGTGTGGCCCTGTTGGAGTAGGTGTGTCACTGTGGGTGTGGGCTATAAGACTCCTCATGCTAGCTGTCTGGAAGTCAGTCTTCTACTAGCAGCCTTCAGATGAAGATGTGGAACTAACTCTCAGTTCCTCTTGCATCATGTCTGCCTGGATGCTGCCATGCTCCTGCCTTGATAATGGACTGAACTCCTGAGTCTGTAAGCCAGTCTTATAAGAGTTATGTTGTCCTTATAAGAGTTGCCATGGTCATGGTGTCTGTTCACAGCAGTAAAGCCCTAAGACACATAATTAGTAAAAATTGTGCTTCATCAGAGCAAAAAAAGCGAAAAAGCAGAAACCCACAAGATGGCATCTAAATTTCAGAGCAGTGGAAGATTTCCAAACTGTCTTAAGGTGATTATAAATGTAGAGACCATAAAAAGACTACAAGAATTAAGTGCAAACGCATGCATGACTTCTTGAAAATCTTAAAATGCTGTTACACAATCCCAACTATCACACCAATCCTAAATGCAGAATTACTTGTTCTGTTTTCAACCAAATACCAACCACATTAGGTCAAACCCCTTATACATGTAAAACGAGGGTTAAATAACAACACAGGTGAAAAGAGTGATGATTTTCATTCTACTCTACAGCTGAAGGTCAGGGACACAGACATAAGGACCTGCTATCATCCTTATTAATACAACAAACAAAACCAGAAGCACTTGCCACATCCCAGCATGGTTCTGAGGTCTGTGCATATCACAAAATAACTGAGACGTGTCACTGAAATCACTTTTTACAGATTGGAAAGTTGAAGTTGGATCATGTGCACAGTGCCACAGGCTGTGAGTTACAAGCCCGGGATTCAAACTCAGGAAGTCTAACTCCAAAGCACGCACTCTCGCCGCTTTCTGGCTTCCAATACACCTTCACCACCACTCTTCCACAGACACAGTAAGTGTCCTGAAACTCTTAAGACCGCGTATCTCACTTTCTTTAAGAAAAATGCACTCAGAAACGCCCTGCTCCCATGGACTGAAAGCTCAGGCTTTGGGTCAGGCAACTGTAACGGAAAGGAAAGGAATTCAGATTCCACCTCTTGAGAATGGGCATAACAGATGCAATTTATGGGATTTCCCTGAGGATCGAATAAAATACGATGTTCAAAGTCCATAGCACAGTGCTGGAACCCTAAGGAAGTCAGTCAGTAGGATGACTGATACTGGTACTAAAATTAGTTCTATTTATTCTAAGCTATTTTGAAGAGTGCTGCTTCTAATTCTAAAATGTGATGAAAGCTCTCTTAAGATTATATTGTCTAGCTGGGCGGTGGTGGTGCATGCCTTTAATCCCAGCACTTTGGGAGGCAGAGGCTGGCAGATTTCTGAGTTTGAGGCCAGCCTGGTCTACAGAGTGAGTTCCAGGACAGCCAGGGCTACACAGAAAAACCCTGTCTTGAGGGGGGAAAAAAAAAGATTACATTGTCTAAAAAAAAATTGTGGTATTGACTCTCCATTGGTAGCCAAAAATATAGTTATAGAGAACAGTGGTAAATATGGAAAATAAAAATTTAATGACAATTAATTAATTCTTGAAACTTGAAGTGTCAGAAGCTGAAAAGTCTTCAAAAATCAGACTTGAAATTACCTAGAGCAAGCTGTAGGAACTACAGCTCTGGAGAACAGCGGGAGCACAGAGGGAGGCTTCACAAGGGTAAACAGGAAATGATGCGGGTAAATTCGGGACGCATAAATAAGAAGGACCACACATCTCTTACCTGGAAGACAATGTTTAAAACACTTACTAGTATCTGGAGTTTTCTCTTCTGACTTGCCAAACAGAAATTCGTACTTTGCCTTGGCCACATTCTGGGAATGTGCTGATGCATTGTTAACCCAAACAAACGGCTCTGCCTGCAAAAGGAGAACCAAACAAAGACATCATCACGAATACAGCCTAACAAATAATGACGAAATAAATTACCCAAGAAGGAAATGATTAAACCATCACCATATATACATGCTTGATACACTACGATATAATCACTCAAAATAAAACAAACCAAAAAAATCAGAATATAATCAGGACACATGATTTCATCAATAAGACCCAGCCAAAAAAATAGTATTCATGTGATGTGTATGCAGGTAGGGAAAGAACATACACAAAGCATGCATGACTCAGTAAAGTGCTTGCCATGTCAGCATGACCACCTGAGGCCAATATCTAGAACGTACATTGAAACCAACAAACACACACAGGAGCCATCAGTCTGTGGCCCCAGCCCTGGGAAGGCCGGCCGG
This sequence comes from Apodemus sylvaticus, assembly GCF_947179515.1. Classification (NCBI taxonomy): domain Eukaryota; kingdom Metazoa; phylum Chordata; class Mammalia; order Rodentia; family Muridae; genus Apodemus; species Apodemus sylvaticus. Next base: position 65,682,027 of record NC_067489.1, read on the forward strand.
CCATGCAAGCCTACTCAGTGAACTCCAGACCAAGGAGACCCTGTTTCAAACAAAGTGATTGGCTCCTCAGGAATGACACCAAGGGCTAACTAACCTCTGGCTGTCACATATATGCACCCACATGAACAGGCTCTCACACGCAGACACACACAGTAAGTTTATGCTAGTTTTTAGCTGTTAAAAACCTTATGTTATTTTCTGCATGATTAACACCAAGTAATTCTTTCTAGGTGTTTAGCTGAGCCACACCAAGAAGAAAGTAGCCTTTCTCCAAAACTTACCATATCTGTATATCAGAAATACCACTCAGCTAGCCAAGGAGTACACAGAACTGTAAGTAATTCCATTGATACAATCTGTCTTAAATTTGAGCATCTGCCCAGATTCTTAAAAGGCTGCTATTTAAAGAAAAACTACCAGGGTAAATTTGGTTCACATCACAATTCCTAAGACCTCCTTCCTGACTGGTTTTAGACAAGTGTTGAAATTTGAGTAGTTCCTATTTCTGGCCTAGAATTAACTAATAAATGAAATTTGATCTATGCCCACCATGGAGTCATCCCCCTGGCCTCTATTGTGAATGAAAACATCCAAGATATGATAGGATGTCTTGACTTAAAAACATCTATTCTCGTGTAGGACTCATAACTGACTCTTCATTCTGGGCAGCACTGACATCAAGGGTTACGTGGACAATCATGTAACCACTTGAAACAAGGATATCTCAGGACTTACTGCCTTTGAAGCAGAAATGTTTGTCAGTGACAGAAGGACCAATTACATCTCCATCACCTACAGCAGCCAGGTACAGCATGTGGGGCCATCCCGGATGCCCTCACCTTGCTCTTCTATATTATTATTGCAGAATTTTGAAGCAGCATTCCTTAAAATACCTCTGCAATCATTTATTTTTTATATTGTACAAGATTCATCTCTAGAAATTCTTCTTAGTGCAGTGTGTTTAACAGTACAGATTAATTATCCTTTTCCCCAACAGAGAGAAAATAATGATAATCTGTGTATGTAGAGAGCTTCTGGCTAATCAAAGGAACTCCCCCAGGGATTCCCAAAGAAGGTGACCTAATTTGGGGAAGATGGTAGTGTATAGTTTTCTGAGGAAGTGACAGCTACAGAAATGAGATGCTGGGAAGGACAGAAACATGTACTATGCAGAGGGACAGCCATTTGAAAATGACCCATACCGACACTGAGAGCAGGCCAAGACAATCTTAAGAACATGTAAGGGGTCCATTTCAGAGACAGACAGACAGACAGACAGACAGCAACAGGGCTCTCAGAAGCACTGAGTAATCAAACATGGGTGCTTGGGGAATGAGGCCTCATTTTTTTGTTTGTTTGTTTGGGTTTTTTTGTTTGTTTGTTTTTTGGATTTGGTTTTTTTCGAGACAGGGTTTCGAAAACCCTGTATAGCCCTGGCTGTTCTGAAACTCACTCTGTAGACCAGGATGGCCTCAAACTCAGAAATCTGCCTGCCTCTGCCTCCCAAAGTGCTAGGATTACAGGCATGTGCCACCACCGCCTGACTATGAGGCCTCATTTTAATCAGAACTTGAAAGAAGGCTATCAAAACGTTTTGGCAAATATTTTTATTTATTTACATTTCAAAGATTGTTCACTTATATTTTAAAAGACCATAGGCCTATCACACAAAGGAGCTTAATAATCTAAGAGACTAAAGCTCATGGCAAGTAGACAAAAGTAGGTTAATTTAGACCTTTGTGTAGAGAGACGGTCTGCGGAATGTTCTGGTCAGCCAGATTTAAGAAAGTAGGGAAAAGATTAAATCAAGGATAATTATAATGGATAAGATTTATTAACCACGGACTCTCAGGCGAGCACTGCTCTAGTGCTATGTATGGACCGCATCACCTAATGCTCAGAGCAATCGGATAACTGAGCACAGCTTTCATGCCAGGCTCGTGGATGGCGAAAGGAATCAATGAACGAGTAAGTAATGTGTCCAAGGTGGTAGAGATAATAAATTACATATTCTGGATTTGATTCCATACAGTCTAGATCCAGAGCACTCAGCTCTTGAGCATGGCATCAAGGAGTCAGGCTTGCATGTCGAGATGGGAGGAGATTAGGGAAGGAATACTACGGACGACTTGCACTCGGACTGCCAGGTAACCTCCCAAGCCACCTTCAGCAGCTCCAACAAAGACAATCTTTTGGCTTAGAGTCTCATTTAGAGCTTGAAGACTGTTCTAAAGAAAAGTTTCACTTGAGCTCTAATCTTTGACTTTTGGTCTATGCGGTGGAGCCTATCCCAAGATTTCTGGAAGTCAGAAAAATACTTACATCCTAATTCTCACTTCAGATGAAATTTGGCATTTTTTTTAAATATTAACATATTTTAAGTACATAGTTGGCGATCCCTATCTGCATATTGTAAATCCACAGATGCAATCAAACATGGACCTGTTGCTTTTACAGAGGACACAGGTTTGGCTCCCAGAACCCACACAGTAGCTTATAATCATCCTTAAGTTCCAGGGGATCCATCACACTCTTCTGATCTCCAAGGACACAAGGCACACATGATGTATATGTATACACATGATATATATGCATACATGAAGGCAATCAATCGTACACATAAAATAAATATTTTTAAACTCAAAAAACAAAAACATAAAAAGACATTTAAAGATTTTTTTTCCTCAAACTAAGTCATGTCTATGCTTATGTGTCTCTAGGAGATGGGAGAAATGTACGGTTGTATGTAAGTGTCCTGGTTACCTTTCTTTTTCTGAGATAAAATACTTTAATCAAAAGCAAGCTGGGGAAGAGGAAGATTTATTTCAGCTCCAACTTCCAGAACACAGTCCACAATTAAGAAAATTCACTGCAGGAACAGAGGCGAAAATCATGGAGGAGCACAGCCTAGTGAGCCTCCTGACTTGCTCACTTGCTGGAACTCAGCTAGCTTTCACAGTCCCCAGGCCTACCCACTGGAGATGAGACAGCTCGGAGGGGGCTGGGCCCTTCACAGTAGCCATCAGTCTAGATAATCTCTCATAGGCATAGCCAAAGGTCTATCAAATTAGCCAATTTTATTATTATCATTATTACGATTATCATCATCAACATCATATATGGGTATTTGCCTGTATGCATGTGTGTGCACCATTTGCACGCCTGGTGCCGCCCCTCAGAGGCCAGAGAATCCCCTGGAACTGAAGTTACATAGAGTTGTGAGTCACTGTGGGGTACTGGGAGCTGAGGCTGGGTCCTCTGGAAGAACAGCTACAGCTTTGAACCTTTAAGCCATCTCTCCAGCCCCAACCAAAAATGTCTTCAACTGGGGTCCCCCTTTCTTCCCAAGTGACTCCTGGTTGTTTTAAGTACAACTAATACAAACTAACCAGCACAGTAAGTATACACAGTCATAATTTAAAGTATACTTCTCCATATGTCATGATCAAAACTGTTTCAAATACACTGATATAAGAGAGTTCTCATAAAATAATCCATAGCACTTATTAAAACAAATATTTCTGTGGTGCACTCAAGTGCTTCAAATTCAGTTAGTGTGGGGCCTGAACATGTGTACTTCCTAGCAGTGTTCCAGGTGATGCTGAAGGCCCGGCATCACATGGCCTGCAGCACAGCTCCTGACAGGTCTGCTTTTCATACGCTAGTGTATGTAAGAATCAACTGGCCGTCTTACTGCTGTGTTGGCAGGTCTGATATTGGGCAGACCACAGTTTGAGTGCCTAGACTTGCAGGCTCTAAAGCTGAGAGCGAAGCAGTGTTCCACGCATACTCAGACTCTCACAGAAGAAAAAGATTGTTTTATGGGCTGTTCTATCTATAAATAAATAGATGAAAGTGTCGCAATTTAACAAAGCACTCCATATTTTGGCAGTTATGGGGACACCTTCATCCAGGCTGGAATCAAGGTATTAATATCCCTTACTTTCATTATCTTGAGATTGTGAGCCCTGCTGATACTGCTCTTCCCATGCTAATACTTTTAAATCTTCACCTAGCTCTACAATAATCATAGACCTCTGAAAAACTGTATTTGAAATAATCAGCTTGATTAAAGACATGCATGATTCAGTAGTATGCTTTTCAATCTGTATTACTACTTGAATAAAACTTACTCCTTTTGATTTATCACAATCTCTTAGGAGCATAAATCTCTTCAATAGGCATACAGAACAGGGGCTGGGGATGAGCTTAGCAGCAGGAGTGTGTGTTTTAGCATACAGGAGGTATTCAAATCCTGACACCTAAAATGTAATTTAAAAGGAAGTAAAGGACTTATAACTTGAGTTAGGTGATCAGGACTAAAATCCAACTTTGCTACTCTTCAATGAACATAAATGTCTAGACTTCGGATTCCCTGTTGTATAAAAGTACTAAAGAATCTGGATAGCTGGCTAGGTGACACAGACCTGTGATCTCGGCACTCAGTAGGACTAAGAAGTAGGTAAGCCAGTATTACAAAGAACATCTTTAATTTGAAATCTGAAACTTTTAGGTACTAATACTACACACAAATTCCACCTCTTGTCACAGACCATAGTTAAAAATAAAGGCACAATAAAAAACATCATATAAAATTTCTGTCAGGCTGAAAAATAGGGAAGGGGGAAAGAAAACAAAGTAGAAAACTTCATAAGTAAAACTCACTTTCTTCAGGGGAGTGGGCAGAAAAATGATTGTGGCCAGGAGGAGGGGAAGGGGAAGGAGGGTGTGCCTTCAGGCAGACACTGTACACGCTATTCTAATTATCTCAACTTCAATATGATGTAAGAGTCTGTTGAGTATTCCAAAGTGCTTTGAGCCAGAAAAGATGAAAAGGTAAATTGAAAACTATAAATATATTTCACAATTCCCTTTAAACCAGCACTTAATTCTAACATTCATGTCCACATTTGATGCTGTTTGATCCCTTCCGTTCCCATTATCTGCACAAGCCGAGTCCACCACAACAGGGTACTGTACACTTACCAGCCAAATGCAGTCAGAGAGCTGACGATTAGGGCTGACGCTGCAGAAGCATGGCTAGGTGCTCCTGGATGAGTTGTATTCTGAACAGCCCATGTGGAAGCCCTAACCCCATACTTCAACTACACTGTGTTTGGAGGTCATTATACTGAGATCAGCAGAATAGGTCCTAACCTAAGCTAGTGTCGTTCTAAGAAAACAACATTAGGGACACAGATAGATAGACAAAGCAAAGACCACATGAAGACAGGGAGAAGGTGCCATCTGCAGCCCAGCCCTAGAAGGGACCACAGAAGTACTAACTCAGTAGTCATGGACTGCTGATCTCTAAACCTAGGAGACAATTCATTCCTACTGCATAAGCCATTCAGTCTGTGGTGTGTTAAGAGCCTAGCAAATACAACAGGGAAATCCGAAATAAACAAAGGCAAAAGAGACATTATCTAGAGTGGTAAATCAAGGTTCCTTCTTGGGGTTCTTAAAATCATTAACAGGAGGAACTAAGAATGGACTCAAATAGAAGCTCAAGGACAATGTTATTAGAGTTTGCAAGAGAACCCCCAGGGCAAACCAACGGTAAAATGCAGATGCAGCCCGAGGCAGAGAAGGGAGGGTAGGGGAGCATTCCATTTAAGCTAGCACAGAGGTCAAAAAGCAAGCAAGGTGGGGAGGGAGAATTTAGAGAAAGAATAAGGAAGCTCAAAATGCTGGGGAGAGCGTCCAACATGTTAAAGAAAGTATGTTTGAAACAGATGAAGAAGAAAAAGGAAAATCACATTTTCCTGGATACTTTATATGTGGCTAGATTTACTGCTCTGGGGGAAGAAACATTGGAAAAAGGAAGGATCAGATTGTTCCACCTATCTCTTTAGCATGCCTTAAGCTGACCTCTCCTTCCTGGGAATGGTCCCTAGGCCAAAGGACAAGGCCAGACCTTGACTGAAATGTCAGGTCTCCACCCAGGCCAGAGCTTCTGTTCTCACTGTAGCATGGTGACAGAACATTTAAGTCCCAGCCATTTCCTTTTACCTACAACTGCAAAGGATGAGAAGCTGCATCCCTACAGGACTCTGCAGAGAGCAAGGTGGTGTTGTGTGAAGAGAAAGGGAGTTAGGTGAGGTGGTAAGTCATTGCATCCCACCTGCAAGCAGCTCAGGAAGCCCAGCCAGGAAGGGGTTTGATCCCTGCAGGCTCTCAGCACCTCCCCAGCCACCACAGCTGATCTCTGTTTATACACTCAAGTTTTGAGGATTTATTAGAGGCAACAAACAAGCAAACAAAATAATAAGAGCAAAAGTGGGGAGATTGTAAGCAAGCGCAAAGAGACATTTGACCATTTGAAGGTAAGATGGAAAAATAAACAGACACATCTGTTTTCCAAAACCTTTAAAAGTACAAAATGGGGATGTTTATTTATTTATACACACACATACATATACACAATTATATATATATATATATATATATATATATATATATATATATATATATATATAATTACAAACACATACGTATGAGAAGGCCCATGATACTTTTTAAGCAAATAATCTAAGGGTTAGAGTTAGCGTTAGGGAAAAGCAAAGAACAGACCAGAGAAAGGGAAATGGGAGTCATGCATTCAACTCATGAAGAAGAGTACAGGCACAATTAAATTAAGTTGCAGGACTCTCCTGTATTATTCAAGTGGGCCTTAAATGCAATGACAGGTGTCCTGAGGAAGCAAGAAAGATACCAGACACAAGTTTTGTCAAAACAAAACAAAACAAAACAAAAAAACACCAAAAGGGACTCACAGAAAAGATGCTAATGTTCTTGGCTTTGAAATGAAGGAAAGGGAGCAGAGCAGACAGCAGAGTAGTGAGCAGAGCAGACAGCAGAGAGCAGAGCAGACAGCAAAGCAGAGAGCAGGGCAGAGCAGTGAGCAGAGCAGAGCAGTGAGCAGAGTAGAGCAGAGCAGTGAGCTGAGCAGAGCAGTGAGCAGAGCAGAGCAGTGAGCAGAGCAGTGAGCAGAGCAGTGAGCAGAGCAGAGCAGTGAGCAGAGCAGAGCAGAGCAGAGCAGTGAGCAGAGCAGAGCAGTGAACAGAGCAGAAGCAGAGCAGAAGCAGAGCAGTGAGCAGAGCAGAGCAGTGAGCAGAGCAGTGAGCAGAGCAGAACAGAGCAGTGAGCAGAGCAGAGCAGTGAGCAGAGCAGAGCAGAAGCAGAGCAGAAGCAGAGCAGAACATCTGGAATGCAAGGAAACATTATCTTCTGGAATCTCTAGAGAAACTCCTGCTAAGCTGGCACACAGAGAGGCTAATCCTCCTTGTAGCCTCTAGAACTGCAAGAAAATAAACTTGTATTGTTTTAAGCAAAGCTTGTTACAGCAGCCACAGACACTGCTGCTGACACAAAAATACGCACACACATGCAACACAAGCATCCCTACTTGTTGGTGCTTCGATTCTGTAAACAAAAGCCATGGTTACCATTTATTTTCTGTAAGCACATTTCTGCTGACTCCAAGAACCAATGAATTATTAATGAAATAATCACAAGACTAACATGAAATCCACCATCCTATAATGTCCTTGTTGGTACAGTGCATCCAAATACAACCTGAAGCTCTTCTACTTTAATGAGAACTTCCTGTTGCCATTTTTAAAATGTCTACTATACATTCCTCCAATGACCTGGAAATAAACATAGAGATAGACTCATGCACATTTTTCCCTAAAAATACATGTGCTTCCATGTAAACAAGAAAAACAAACTCTGGATTTTGGGAAGAAGGGGATAACCATCCCTACAACTAACTCTCCCCTAGTCAATAGGCTCACTGCCTCTTCCCAAAGTCAGCAACAACATAGAGTCGGGACACAAAGCCTCTCAAGAGAAGCTGAAAGCATCTGGCAGAAAAGTAGAATACGTGAGAGGCTAAATGCTTCATTTCTAAGATTGAAGAGATGACTATAAGAAGAAAAGGATAATGCAGGAAAGGGGTCCCTGGGTCAGAAGAGGGTACAAAAAGAGGCAATCCTGCCTCCCACCTAGCCCTTCTGCTGGCTTGCCTGCCAGTCTCTGTAACAGCTGAGCAAAAGAGACAAAATGTAGCCACGCCCTTTGTAAAAGCCCCTGGAGGGCCATTCTCATTTTCCTACCAGCTGCTGTCTACTGACTATGCCCATTTCCGGAAAGCAGCTCCCTTGGGCCAAGGACAAATGGACACTCTGCCGCACCCCCAAGGGAGGTGAAAGTCAGAGCCTGTGCACCAATGGGAGAGGAGGCGGAAGCTCCGGCACACAGCCCAGGGGCACACTGCTGTCTATCAACATGCAAGGACACTTGTAGAAATAATATGAAAACAAGCCTGTCACAGACCCAGACACGTCTTCCACTGAGCACCTCAGCTTACACCTGCTTCAACCGTCCGGCAAGGGTGAAGATCAGAAAAGATTATATTCCTCCTGCAAGGACCTGAGCCCGCCTTAGATAGAATTCTAAACCTGGAAGACATTAGACAGGGTCGCAAAAGTACCCTCTTCTTGCTTTGTGTATTCATTTCTTTATTTGTTATTCATTTATCTATTTGTTTACTTGTTTATCGGGAGTGTGGTACAAAATGTTAGGAGTGAGGACGATGCTAAGCGTTCATCTAAAACACAGCTTTCCATCATAAAGCAAATTCAAGATAACAGGACCAAGTTTTCCTCACAGCTTGTTCGGCTAAAACAGCAAGTATCTAGCTAGCCAACTGGGGAGCTTCAAAGAAAGGCTTTAAAAAAAAATTAACAACCAAATACTATTAGCTCACAATATCCCCTCCTCCGCTTTTCCCACCATTTCACAATTAGTCATGTCAGATGGGTGGGCCTAGATCAGCACATGAGCAGGCCCAGAGAGTCAAGTCTCTATTTCACCTGTCTGGCTTTGCCTGCCCAAGCTTACCTTTTTACTTTTTTTTTTTTCCTTCCTCAAGCTCTAGTTCTATGTACTGATACATTAAAATTCACAAATAGGACAAATGAAATATTCACATTTTAGAAAATCAAAATAAATACACTTAAAATTCTGAACTTGCTTACTAGACTCCTGGTTGGCAACAAGAATTCTAGAACCGTCCACACCACACGCAGTGGGCACTCCTGACTGATGCTAAGTCACTTGAGCAAGGAGTGCTGGAAAGCCAGGGAACTCAGAACCGCAGAATCAGAACCTGTGAAAATTCACGTAGACTAGACTAGCATTGCAAATGCTCCTCGGTGTAGTCTTTTATAAACAAGAAATGGTAAGGTACTGAAAACAAGCAGTATGCACAGACTGCTGTAAGAGTTCATAGAACAGCCTCTGTACAGCTGAGGCAAAGAGGGACAAGAAAAAGGAACATTAGGTCCAGAAAACAGAAATGAACTAAAAAAAGCATATACCACGTCTCAGGTAAACAGTAATTATTCATGGTCTAGATGAATTGTTTATCCTAATTTTATTTTAAAAATATATAGATAGTAAAATAGATTTTGTGGGTGCCCCTGTTAAATACTAAATGTTACATTAGTAGTTCACCAATCAAATCATTTCTTCAAACCGCACTGGTAAGTTTTTATTATTTTAGTTTGCTATTACTGTGATAAACACCATGACCAAAAGTAACATATTTCCTCTTACAGCTTATACTCCATCATGAAGGGAACTGGGCAAGCAAGACCTGGGGCTTGGATCAGAGAGGAGCACTGCTCAGGGGACTGCTTAGAGTGCTTTATAAACAACGAAAGGCCGCGCCCAGTGGTGGCATCGCCCACAATGGGCTGCATTACTCAGGCAGGTCTTCCCAGACATCTCTAAGCCAATCTGTGTTTACACAAACGAGGCTTTCTCTCGCCCAGCATCTGTCATGTTGATAAAGCCCTAATCACCCCAGGCAGGATGTATTAATTGCCTGGTGTTCAATAACAAATTGCTAGCATACCAGGCTTCAAGTCCTAATGGCCAGTTAACACATTATAAAGACTGAAGACAGTCGAGACAAAACGACTAAAATCCTGACTTCCAAAGGCCTTCGCTATTTAAAGGGCTTTGAAATGGTGACTCCACCTTGAGCGCCAAGCAGCTCCCACCAAGTGTATGGCTTCGGCTGGACAGAGACACAAAGTACAACTTGAAACAAATACTCAGATACAAGCCATTCATTGTAAGTCACAAATTAAACTTCTATGAAACAAAATGCCTGTTAAGAAGAAATACATCCTGAATTGTGTCTTTAGAATTTTAATGATATCTTTAATTGTTCTTTGAGAATTTTAGTCAATTTATTTTAAAACCATGGACACACCCTGATCCTCCAACTCCTCCGCTTCTTCACCTTCTCATCCCTTCCCACCCATCTTTGAGATTTCGTCCTTAAATTAAAAAAAACAAAAACAAAAATACCCTGCCCCTAGAAGCATTGCAGGTAAGGCTGCTGTGTCACATGTGCGTCAGTAGGTGGCAGAAAGGAGAAAGGCTATGTCTAAGTTGAGCATTCTGACCTTTGACCATCTGAATGATTAGTAGCCAAAGTGAGACAATGCTGCGCCAGGAAGGCCCAGATGGGCTCCCAGGCCAGGAAGCAAGCTGGAGAGTGAAACAGCCCCACGTGGTAGGAGGGAACCAGAGAGCTGGCCCTGGTCCTCAGCAGCTACAGCACTCAGGAGAGTGGGCCCTGCACCTCACTTGGGCAGCACAGCAGAGCTGACCCTGGGGGTGGGGTAGGGATGGAGGGCGTGGTGAGCAGCCATGCACATGAAAAGAACTGGCCCTGCCACTTGCCAGCTGTGGAGTGTCATGGGCATAGGACAGATAAGCCCAGACCCACCCCCTTTCTGCCTACAGCAGGCAGGAAAGCTGGCCCTGGGGTCATTAGGGCAGGAGAGCTGGCCCTATCCCCGGAACCTGCTGCAGCAGCTGGGACAGCAGGCCCTGCACCTTGCTGGGGCAGCAGGGTAGAGCTGCCTCTGGTAGCAGGGGCTGCTGCTGTGCCAGCCCCAAGGGCCTGAAAGGGGAGAGTCCAAGGGCTGACAGCTCAGACACCTGCCAAGCCCAGATCAAGGGCCTTGAATTGGCCCACCCAACATCTACCCCATCGATGACCTGTTGGAGTGTATGAAGGGACCAGTCCTACAGAACCAAAACTACAGGACCTCCATGGCACAAGTCAGCTACAGGATATCCGAGAGGAGTCCTAGTGAGGCTCCAGGACTGACAGACTGGCAGAAGCCAGAAGCCTCGTACCAGACCAGGGGAATCATTGCAATGAACATTTGCAAGCAAAGAAGGAAGGGAAAAAGGCATACTTTGGGACACATTGTAACACACCACACTTCCACCACAAGATTTTTTTCTATGTTGGAGGGGGCAGTTGCAAGACTGGAAGGTGGGTAACATGGGAGAGGGAGTTGACTCTTTTGCCGTATTCTCAACACCCTCCCTTTTAATTCCCATTCTGATGCCTACTTTTATTAGTTCAGTTGGTTTTGGTTTCACATAAAAGTGAGAATGTACAATATTTTTTTTTCTATGTATACCTGGCTGATTTCACTCCCTCACAACACTGCAAGCATTTGATTTGTCCCTAATTTCCAATAAAGTGTAACTTTTCTAAGCAAATGATTCTTTCAAGAACCTTCTTTAAAAGTTTCAGACTCCATTTGTCCAGTCACCACTTCAGGAGTGCATGCTGTTCCCTGAGGCTTTGAGAAGGCATCTGCTTCACCCTCAGAAACAAGGGGGCCCAGAGCTGAGCTGTGACTCACACCTGAGAAAACAAAACAAGAGCACAGCATCCTGGGGCAGTGCTGCTATGCACTGAGCACACTATGTGGGGAGCGTGTGGGGAAATGCACCCCACGAACCACCTGGGTCATGACTGCACTCAACTCTCCAGGATCAGAGAACTTGTACTGTGCCCGAGCGCCTCAGGCTACTTCCCAGGAGTGCTGAAGTCTGCGCTGTACCTATTCATTCTGGAGCTCCTTGTGTTATAAAACCAAAGGCTCTAACAGTCCTGAGAGACAGCAGAGAAGCTGAGGACAAAGAGCAAAGTCCCTTTGAAGCGATATCCACCTCCACAGAACAAGCTACAACCACAAAGCACCTGGGAACAGGTTTGGATAAGTTAGCATTTCCTACTTATTCTGAGTATCTTAAAGTTGTTCATTGTTTTTATCAATGGCTTTAAATTTGTGTTGTTAGTAATAACAACAGTTAGAGATAAAATTGCTTTGGAACCATCCAAGGCAATAGATGTAACAACACTGGAGAAGCATCCCTTGCTCCCAAAGACAAGTTATTCTCACCGTGAATTTTCAACAGACTGTGGTACTAAAGAACAAAATGTAAATGCAAACTGTGAATGCTCTTAAACATTCAACATTCAGAACAATAGAATAAATAACTCATCACTTTTATAAAATATACAGTCAACTTCACCCTCACCCCAACCCCTGCCAACCTGACTCTGCAGATCTGGGAATGGAGGTTTATTCATTTCACCTGTGCATCTATGGCTAGAACACACACAATGTGGTAAATTACACTTCCCAGATTTAGATTTTTTTTAAAAGGTGTACTGTCTAGTTTCATGTGTCAATTTGACACAGGTTGGAGTTATCACAGAGAAAGGAGCTTCAGTTGGGAAGTGCCTCCATGAGATCCAGCTGTGGGGCATTTTCTCAATTAGTGATCAAGTGGGGAGGGCCCCTTGTGGGTGGTTCCACCTTTGGGTTGGTGCTCTTGGGTTCTATAAGAGAGCAGCTGAGTAAGCCAGGGGAAGCAAGCCAGTAAGAAACATCCCTCCATGGCCTCTACATCAGTTCCTGCTTCCTGACCTGCTTGAGTTCCAGTCCTGACTTCCTTTAGTGATGAACAGCTGTGTGGAAGTGTAAGCTCAATAAACCCTTTCCTCCCCAACTTGCTTCTTGGTCATGATGTTTGTGCAGGAATAGAAACCCTGACTAAGACAAAAGGCATCATGTTTTACTGAGGATACTGTGCTAGAGAGTTTTATGTCAACTTGACACAATCTAAAGTCATCTGAGAGAAAGGAACATCAATTAACAAAATGCCATAAGATGAGGCTGTGAGCAAGCCTGCAGGACATTTTGTTAATTAGTGATTGATGGAAAGGGCCCAGCCTATTGTAGCTGGTGGTTCTAGGGTCTATCAAAAAAGCACTTTGAGCAGGGCACAGGAAGCAAGCCAGTAAACAGTACCCCTTCGTGGCTTTTGTATCAGCTCCTCACTCCAGGTTCCTACCCTGTGTGAGTTCCTGTCCCAGCTTTCTTCACTGATGAACAACGATATGGAAGTATAAGTCAAATAAACCTTTTCTTTGCCAAGTTGCTTTGGTCATGGTGTTTTTATCACAGCAATAACTAAGACAGATGTGTTTCAAAGAACATATTTTTACCAAATCTTCTTGAGAGTTCTTAATATTTGTAGGTGACAGAAATGAGGAACGTGACTTACGTCAGAGAAAAATAAAAGCAGAGCTTCAAATAATTGGATTATAAATGAACTTTGGAAATCCACGCAAAGTATAAAAATTTCCTACAAATTGTATTGATAACCCATTATAATAAAATATGGCTAAATGAAATTGATAGCTTCTATTAACTTGTAAACAAAGATTCTTGATATGAATCTAATTACAAACACTTAATGTGCTTTAGGGAGATGAGAACAAAATTAGCTTATGACAAGAGCAAATTAATTAGACCTGTAAGGGATGTGGCATCTTTTGAGGTATAATTCTATTATATGGAGAACAATAACACAGCCAACATAGTCACAATTCAGAAGGCAGATTTCTTTTTCAGAATGACAAAAGTAGACAATACTTTTAAAAAAAATCCAAGATATTATTACCTTATACTTTTTTCAAAAGACCCCCACGAGGTCTTAGATATGAGCAATTTTTGACATTTTTGTTATTTCCTAACTATTCATATGTATACACACACTCTGCTGAGGCTCTGGCTCTGGAGGGGAAGGAACAGGAAAAAAGAAACTAGAACATTAAAATCCTAGTAGATAGTGAGGGCCTAAGATTCAGGAAGAGTACAAATAAAACCTTGACTTTATCAGTAATGTACTGAATTTTTAGTGTGCTCATGTGTTAGTTACGTAAGTGAACTTTAACCTCTAAGAACAAGACCTCGAGAACAGAGTATGGAGAAAGGGTCCCATAGCAGCTATTCCTGGTTGTCAACTTGACTGTATCTGGAATGAGTTACAATCCAGAATTGGAAGGTTCACCTGTGATCCTAATCTGGAGGCTAAGAGATACAAGTTTTTGACCTGGATCTTGGCATGGAGATCTTGAGGCATAGTGGCTAAGAATTCCAGAAGACAAGGAGATCTCTGGAGCTCAAGGTCATCTGGAATTAAAGGCATGGTGGTACATGCCTTTAATCTGGGCCACACTCTCTGCTGGAGACCTACATAAGGACATTGGAAGAAGGAAGATTTACTCTCTTCTTTGCCTGCTTGCCTTGTGGGACTGAGAAACTGCTAGATCCTTGGACTTCTATCCACAGCTGCTGTCCCTTACTATATAGAGGTTACCTATACGTTCTGTGATTCTAGAGAACCCTGACTGATACAGGTACCAACTAAACACTGGATCTTTATACGTGCAATCAGCCTTATACAATCCTCAATCAAATATAGCTAAAATTTCCTCACCAGTAACTGACCAATATTTGTTCCCTAACCCAGACACAAGCAATGTAGGGCATGTAAGTATCCACCCATCCACAACCCATCTATCCATCCACCCATCCACCCATCCACCCATCCACCCATCTACCCATCCACCCATCCACAACCCATCTATCCATCCAACCATCCACCCACCCACCCATCCACCCATCCACTCATCTACCCATCCACCCATTCACCCATCCACAACCCATCTATCCATCCACCTATCCACCCATCCACCCATCCACCCATGTAGCCATCCAGCCATCCAGCCATCCAGCCATCCACCCATCCACCCATCCACCCATCCTACCATATCGCAAAAATGGTCTGGTCTGGAAAAAAAAACTGCAAGTAAAGCCATTTGATTCATAGCAATGCTTTTATACCAAAATGTTATACTAATGTCAGTGTAGACTGAAAAAATAAAATCATGATATGTAATTTTGAGTCTAATAGTTCCCAACTTAAGAGCATCTAAGAATTGATTGGGCCTTCACCCTCCAGTGGGAATCAAGAAATCTATTTCTGGAAAATTCCATAATGATTCTAATAAAGCTGTCTCAAGGATCACACTGTGAGAAGACACTGCTCTAATACAACAGAATTAACCTTCCCACACATCCCAAGTTAAATGAACTGGATCATCGTTGTAAATGACATCAGGTTATATTGAACCGGTGACAAAGAAGATAACTACCACAGGTCCTCCGGGAGCTTGCAGACAATGGAGGCGTCAAGTAGGGGACAGCAGTATGGGTCAGCTGCCACCGCACTTCGTAACTAGCCTCCAACACTAGTGGCTTTCGCTGAATGCGTACTTACTGCTCCGTTACTGAGACTGCTGTGAGACAACCATGGCTTTGCTCCAGAGCAAGATGGCTACAAATCAGCTCACTACCTTCATTCTGGAGCCCAGGCTAAAGAGTGGCAAACCCTGTCTACAATGTCACAAAAGAGCCGGAGCCAAAGAACACAGTTTATTTCCATCACTTCCTCTCATATTCTTGGATAAGACAGACGAACTACAAAAAAGAATTAATTCCGAAGGCCAAACCACTCCACTTCTCTTTGGGAGCAGTAATAGATGACCTGACAGAGAACCCATTATGAAAATTCTTATTCACACACCAAGCAGGATAGGGGGGCATAACACAAAATTTTATCTTGGCACTCAAATAGCATATAATTTAAACTTATGAATACTTTATATCTATTACGTTCCACTTAATGTTTTCAGACTGTGGTCAACCATAGGTTACTAAAGCCACTGAGAATGAAACTTCTAAGGGCAGGCTCTCTACACTCCTTTTACTACAGTCCTAGCACATGCACATGAATCTAGAACTCATTCTAGATACTGTCTTCTCTCTCCCACTTCTAACCAATCTTCTAGAATGTCAGTTCCATCACTCTACTACCTCTCTGACACAGTCTTTTACTCCAGGGATAATCGGGTACCCAGCCACAGTGGTCACTATGCTCCCTCTGTCCATCTCCATCTCTGATTCATGACCCCATCACTGCAGACCTGAACCTCTGAGATCATATGGTGAGATGATCTTCCCCATCCTTGAGAATTTCTAAAGCCTGCCTTTTCCACATTGAGATCTCCCAACTGTTTCTATGTCCAAGATGAAGTCCTCAAACCATTGTCACAGCGGGTACCCACCTCTGACACTTTATCTCGGACGGACACCTTTCCCCTATGTCTCTCCTTGCTTCCTCAGATGCCCAAAGCCCTGCCTCTCTTCTCACCTCACATACTATTTATAATCTGGAATGTCCTTCCTCACTGTCTCAGTCACTCACATGGAAAACTAATGTCTTAGTCAGAGTTTCTATTCCTGCACAAACATCATGACCAAGAAGCAAGTTGAGGAGGAAAGGGTTTATTGAGCTTACACTTCTACGTTGCAGTTCATCACTAAAGGAAGTCAGGACTGAAACTCAAGCAGGTCAGGAAGCAGGAGCTGATGCAGAGGCCATGGAGGGATGTTTCTTACTGGCTTGCTTCCCCTGCCTTTCTCAGCCTGCTCTCTTATAGAACCCAAGACTACCAGCCCAAAGGTGATACACCACCCACAAGGGGCCCTCCCCGCTTGATCACTAATTGAGAAAATGCCCCACAGCTGGATCTCATGGAGGCACTTCCCCAACTGAAGCTCCTTTCTCTGTGATAACTCCAGCCTGTGTCAAGTTGACACACAGAACTAGCCAGTACAACTAACTTTGTGCATGCATATTTTTTATATTACTTTTCTTTTTCTTTATACTTTTTCTAATATTACTTTTATTTTTCACAGTACAGTTACATGTGTTTTATGGATAAGAAAAGATACCAAAACAAAGCCTAGACCACTGAAAGTACCTGATGCTGCATTTATGTTTTGAAATTACTTAGTTTATACACACACACACATCAATAACTTAGCTTACATATTTGTTTCATTGAAATTCAGTAACTGTTTATTATAATAACATCATTTTTAATGTCGACATATTGTTGCTTATTATTGCATGTACATATTACTTTCTTAAATAACTTTGCCATGGGCAACTTATTAGATTTTTGCTATTATTAGTAACGTTGCAGTGTTCTGCCTTTCGTGTATTTCTTTACATTCTGTTCTGACTGTTAGCTTAAGAAAATCCCTGCAAGTGGAATGATAAAATCAAAGAAAACACACATGTAAGGCTCGAGTCTTTATGTTTCCAAACTGTCCTCCAGAGTGTCCGGCCAGCGGTGGCCATGAACTATCTTCATGCATGTTTTAATCTCAAGCCAGCTCTTAGTGCATTTTAGGCATCTAACAAACTAAGTGTAAGGAACAGGGAAAGGAAAGTGAGAAGGCAGTTAGAGAGAAGGGATTTCTGGGAGAGCAGTGCCGTTCCAGGAAAGGCTGGCCACTGGAAAAGTACAGTGCACCTTCAGAAAAGGAGAGCTGGGCTAGCTCAGAATAAACATGGACAGAGACTGAGGAAAATGAAGGACCTCAGACTGTTTCCACGCGCTTGCAGATGTTGCTGAAATTCTAGTCATGATTCAACAGGTCTGGGGTAGAACCTATGGCTGCATATTAACAAACTTTCTAGCAATACTGCTAAAAAAAAATAGCAATACTGATGCTGTTGGTCCATGAAACATTTTTCAAATAGTAAAAAATATATGGCTATACTAAAGAAATAGGCATCACCAATAATCTCTGGATCATAGTAGTCAAGTGAATGAAAGGGGTACATGGGAGGTTTATAGACAACAGAGGCCTAAACACATAAGTAAAACCAGGTAAGAAAAATACTTATATTACCAATAGCTTTAATACATTCTTGTCATTTTAGTATTTTCTGTTTCAATTAATATTATATAAAATCCTGAGGTTATTTTGGCAAGATTTCCATGCCATATATATATGTATATATGGCATGCCCTAAAAATGATTGTTAATAATAGAACTGATAATTAGCAGATATAAGCAAGTGGATTTTGAGCTTTATTCTTCCTACCGCCTATCTTCTCGGGCACATTCAGCTGAAAGCACAGCTCAAAGCTGATGGGTGCTGCTTTATCACTGTTTCATGCAACCGAAGGCCCAGTTATGGATCTTGTCATTAAAATGACATAGGGGAACCAAGAGTTATTTCCCCTATCAAACTCATTAAGCCTAGCTCATTCAAATTCAGTAAGCAATGACTTACCACTTCCTGGAGCACATATTCTGAGCACACCTCAGACAGAGAGTAACACTCATACAGAGAAGAAGGGTGGCTATTCAAATGTGAGACACTAACTCAACTCGGGGAAATGCAGCCAAGGGGAAAGCAGCCTTGACAAATAACTAGAGGCTAATTCACTTTCTGTCGCTTCCAGTCACCATTAGTGTTGGAACCCTGACAGGAAGAAGCCAGCATCGCTGGAACTCTTTCAGTCATTACATTATGGCCTGGAAAGGGAGATACAGCAAAAACTGAAATGACAGAAATAACTTAGGTAGGCTGAGCTCAATTCTGATCTCGGGCGTTTTGCCAGCATCCTCTCCTCCCAAGGTTCTCAGAAGACTCTCTAGCAGGAAGTCACTGCTTCCTTCAAAGCTTATGAGATCACCAAGGTCATGACCAACTCCAGTGTGGAGTGAGGAAGAGTGTATACGGCATCACAGCAAATACAAGTGTCCTGTGCTTGAAAGGCGAATCTTTGCCAAGATACTTTCAGTGTCCTCAGGCATAAAAAGACAGTGTCTAATAAAATCTAACTTTAAAGTTTCTATCAATTTTTGTCTTACATATACTATATGAAGCCAGAATACGGGCCATGGCTACCTAAAGACAATCCCTAGCACCCCACTAACCCTCAGAAACGGCTAAGCATAATAATATACACTTGTAATCCCAGTGCAGTTGAGAAGATCTCTGGTCACCCAGTCTACCTTAACTGGGCAGCCTTAGATACCAGAGATAGATGCAGTCTCAAAAAGCAAAAGATTGAAGGCATTTGACTTCTGGTCTCCAAACAGCGCACAGCCAATGGCAAGCATACTTAAGGATGGCTCTTGACCCATTCGTAGAAAGATGATTCCTTTCAAATTTATTGCAGATCTTTTCCCTACATTTCATGTACATTTCCCTTCCAAATTTCCAAGCCAGGAATCCCATGAATCCCAAATAAATAATCCTTAAAGAAAGACTTTAAGAAGAACAACAAAATAAAGAGCAAAAATATTAGTCCATTCTATATTCAAGACATTTAAACCTCAATGGGTCCTAAGCCACAAAATAAGAACTCTAGTTCTATACAGTGTGTCTCCAATTTGCTATATTTTGTCTCTTTCTGTTTTGAATGTCAGGATCAATCCCAGGGCCTCAAACATGCTAGGCAAACACTCTACTATAGCATCACAGCAAATCCAATCCCCCAACCCAAGAACAAAGACAAAAACACAAAAATCAGGCTAGGCAAATAACTGGAAGTTAATTATGCAGGAGTTAATGTACGCATAGAGACAAAGCTCACAGCATAATCTGACTAGGAATAGGAGATGGGACCAGAAACACTGCACAGTAGAAGGGTGACTGTCCAACATGCAAGAGGCCCTAGGTTCAATCCACATCAGCGAGGTTAAAGATAAAATGATAGAAAGTAATTTTATATTCTGATTAACATCTTAACTCATTCCTCTTCAGAGTTCTAAGATTAACATTTAAGGACAATTGAATATGGTTATGGGGGTGTTTACAAAAAATATAAAATTTTAAAGTACAAAAAAGGTCAACCCTTAGAAGTCAAAGAGAAATGTAATAAACATTTTACGACGCTAATGAAAAGTACATAAATTCAGCAAAACAGAAAATTCAGTTAAATTTGAAGGATAAACTCGCTAAACACAAACTAAGAAATGGCTGTTTGTAATTAGTCAAGTCAATATTTAAGAATCGACAGTCAAACAAAAGGGAAGAACAGAAGCTGTACTTGTAACTATCTGAAGGCATAAGCAGCAGACCAGGGAACTAGAGAGAGATCTCGGCAGACGAGAGCGAGTATTGCTCTTGCACTGCAATCAAGTTCAGTTTCCAGGGCCCACTCACAACGTCCCGTAACTCTAGCTCCTTTAGGATCTGTTGCCCCTGCCTCTGCCTCCCACCTCTGCAGGCACCTGCAGTTCATGTCCAAAGACAGACAGACAGACAGACAGACACACACACACACACACACACAAATTAGAATAATTTTTCTTTAAAATAAACCATACCTTAGAGTTATGAATATTCTCATACAGAAGTCTTTAAAATAACTGTACAAGCATTTTATTTCTTCTTAGCAAATACCATAACAAAATCATACTATCTAACAGAAGGATTCCCAAGTAATAGTCAGCAGTACACACTCCTTCCACTCCACAGCATGCATTCCATTTAGCCAGGTCTGAACTCCTCTAGTAACTGACTTGCTTTCCTGATAAGGCCATATTAAACTTATAACAATGACATTCACCTTATAAATAATTTATATTTAAAATGAACTTAGGTCGACTGTGATTCTTAAAATCTCGTCATGAACATCATGGACTCCTTTTCACTTATTTCTAACATTAAATATAGTAGGGTCCCTAAAATGGCTCTGTGATTCTAAACCTGAAGATCTGAACCCAATCCTGAGGCCCACAGGGTTGAAAAACTGACTCCTGCAAGTTGTCATCTGGCCTGTATGCAAACAGTCACTGTGTCCAAATAAATAAATAAATAAATAAATAAACAAACAAACAAATTTAATGATGTTGGGAATTTGGTGTTTGCCTCAATGCGGGAATATACAATAATACAAACACATAATAGGTAGTTGCTTTTTTCTTTTAGTAAAAAGAAGCCAAACTGCAAACTGAGTTGTTAAGGCACCCCTACTGATATGTCTGTCCTCTTTCACTAAAAATATAGCTAAGAATACATTCAAAAGACTTGGAGTTATTCCACATAAACTATCAACCTGGTGCCTCTATATCATCCATGGCCTCCTAACTATTCTTTTTAGATTTAAAAAAAAATTGTGTTTCAAACCATTATGCTTGATTACACACAATATAAGTCAGGGACTATGCTCAGAAGGTAACCTTCTGCTGTAGTTGCTGGGAAAATCTAATCACCATGATTGCAAGAGCATCTTGGGGAGGAAAAGGTTGACTGTGCCTTACAGGTCCACCATCAAGGGCACCCAGGGCATGAACTCAAGGCAAGAGCTGAAAGCAGAGACCACAGAGAAACACTACTCACTGTCATATTCCCCCTGGCCTCTTCCTGCTCGCTTATCTACCTTTCTTACAGAACTGAGGCCCTCCTGCCTAGGATGGTACTTCCCACAGTGGGATGGGGCCTTGCATCAGTTAGCAATCAAGAAAATGTCCCACAGAAATGTCCACAGGTTGCTCTTCTGGGGGCACTCCCTCAACTGATGTTCTCTTTTCCCAAGTGACTCTTGTTTGTGTCAAGTTGACAGCCAAATCTAAATATGACATCTTTTTACATCAAACTATTATCATGTTTCTATTTTCTCTTATCATAGCTATCTTACAGGCAAAGTAAATATATATAAAGATTAAAAGTTATATCAGACCACCAATGGAACCACAGCATGCCATGATCACTGGAAGAATAGGCATGGACACCAAGTGTAGTCAGGCCTATTACCATGAAAAAACGTTCCCTCTTGATTTCTCCTTCTAAAACTAAAATTTCCCTTAAAACCTGTCTCATGCACATACCAGAGCCTCACAGGGTTCCCTGCTATTAATTCTCACTTACAAACCTTAGTGGGATCTTATATATACCTGTCTAGCAATAACTAAATAAAAACCGTCAACATTGCCCACTAGTATCTTTTCCTCAAATTTACTCCAAAAGGAGAGTCCATCAAAACATTTAGAAACTAGTACCACTGATTAGAAAACACTGAAAAACTAAAACCACTGATTAGTTCCTTTCATGAATCTTATCCTGCACAAGAATTCCTATTATAGAGCATAGTTCAGAGGAAAAAAAATTGCAAATGGAGGAAAGGAATGGCCAAGTAGTTTCTAGGATAAATAATAAATTATTAGTGTTACAAAAGTTCAAAATGGCATTAAGACTTGTCACTTTTCCTTGCGCATGTGTGGCATACATATGTGAATATGCACGTACATATATGTGTGCAGATGTGCGGGGCAGGGAGGTGGAAGCCCTAACTTGATAGTAGGTTTCTTCATTGATTCCTCTCTACTCTCACTTACTGAGGCACGGTTTCTCACTGAATGAGGAACTCACTGATGCTAGCTTGTCTGCGTAATCAGCTAGAACTGGAGCTCCCTTGTCTCTGCTTCCAAAGAAGCAGGACTTTCCAGGACCAGGTAGCTACAACACCTGCCCAGCTGTGAGAGAAATTCTGGGGACCTAAACTTCACTCTTCAAACTTGTAGGTACAAGAACTTCATCCTCAGAGCCATCAAATTAGCCCTAACTTTTAACTGAAAATATTCAGTATATAGTTTTGAAACATGAAACAAATACATCGGAAGCCAAGGGGGAGAAAAGCATGGCACAGCCCACAAACGTGTTGTTCCTGATGAATAGTCTACACTGTGCTTTCTGCTTGCTACCACTCTGTGGCAGAGGTGCACGGTTCAGGTAAATCACTTCCCATGTAATGGATTCCCTAGAGGCACAACTTCCCCCAAGTCAGAGGGAAGAAATACAAGCTTGAGCAGGCAACAAATATTTCTACATACATAGACAGAATAGATTGATTAAAATAGTCCCTACTCAATTAGTCTTAATTTTCCACAGAAAATTTCTTATAATCCAGAATCCAGAACCCTCGCTAGGTTTTTTTTGTTTTTTTTTGTTTTTTTTTTTTTTTTGGTTTTTGGTTTTTGGTTTTTAATTCAAAGACTGAGTTGCCTCTTCTGAGTTCTCAGAACAGGCAATGATTATTTCCTTAGAGACACCTCCCCTCCCGGGCTATTCTTGACTTCCTAGGCAGGACCTCCCTTGATCTCCAAAACCCCTATAATGTCCTGAGAGGCTCTGAATTGCTTTTCTGCAGAGAGGCACAAAGATTCCTGTGTCTGCATGGATTCTCAACTCATTCCAAGTCAGTGGTTTCTATTTTATAACCCCTCTTGCTTATTATAAAACTCAAAGAAAGCATAACACTATAAATAAGGTAACCTAGACTGCTTCACAGGGTATATACCCCTTACCAAGAGCTTTAATCATTTGTGTTGGTTTGGGGTCAGACTTTTTCTTTTTCTTTTACAATTCTCAAATGTTGTCTAAAATCCAAAGTTTAAAATAGTCTACTAAAATACAATTTTCATGACTACTCTCTCCTTTATTAAACCCCAGCTCATACAAAGGCTCATTCATTTTAAATTGCTATTTTTAAATGTGCCTAACTCCCCAACTCACTCCTTAGAATATGTTAACAACTAGGCATTCTCTTTCTCGGGAATAAAAAGAAAAGTTCAGAATTATTTTCCTTCCATCTAATTTCCTCCTCCCCACCCCAATTGAATATCAACATTATTTTAAACTTTGCTGTTTATCTATTACAATAGCTTCATTCACAGCACATTCATAAATGTCTTTCTGAACATTTCAGCATATGACTTTTAGACTCAGAGCAACTGCTACAATTCAGGGGCTGTGTGTCTTCCAGGAATCCTATGTATTACAGGCTTGGGTCCTACTGGGAAGTGGCAGGATGTTAAAGGGGTAAGCCATATAGAGATATGGGTCTTGTATGTATGTATGTATGTATATATGTATGTATGTATGTATGTATGTGTCCTTATAAGGAATTGTAAATTGGAAGTCTTGTCACATGGCTAGCTTTGTCCTCCTTCTCCCATCTGAATAAAGGTATTTGGGGCTCGGGCTATAAGAATTTCAATTATCAACCCTCTGACTACAGATCTTGGTTCTAATCATGTGTTGACCTTTTAATAGCTACTCTAATGTTAGTAGTAGATACACCTATCCTTACATTTCTTATCACTAAATCTTGTGTTTGTCAATATGACAAGTCTCCACAAGATACACAGCTGATACTCCAGGGTCTGAAGTACATGCAAGTCATATGGGCGTGAACCTCAAAATGATTCTTATTCCAGAACTAATAATATTCACAAGACTTTGTATCATTAACCGACAGGATGTACTGAACAAATCTTGAGAGCTGTCACTACTTACCCCCTCTTTGTCTTCACCAAACATCAGATTTATCACTTTCTTTCAAGACCTAGAGACTGTCATGTCTTCAAGTATGTGAGCGATGACCAAGCTAACTAACCAACAGCAAATGAATTGGTTTCCTCAATAGCTTTGTCTGAGAATTGATTGGACACAGGGAGACTCTTTCTTGTCAGAGTCTACTGGTATTTTTTCTGAAAGCTGTCTGCCTCCAGTATTTTATTATAGTACTAGAATGAAGCTGAATAATGCGTTCACTTATGCAAGACAGTTTATAGTACTTGAAAATATATACGCTCATTATGAAAAAGTGTAAAAGAAGCATCTCCCAATGCAATCATGGAAAGCCCTGCCTATGGAGAGAGGGCTGTGTCCTTCAGGGACCAGCAGTGACTTCACAAAGGGACCACAAGCTCTGCTAGCACAGCCTTTTCCTCTTACATCCCAACACCTCAGTTCACGTGACAGTATGCATCGTATCCTCAGGTAACCCATTAAGTCACCAAAATGCAATTTACTATTTGATTTAAACTGCGGTAAAGACTTACAGCTTATCAAAGTACTGATTGGACACAAGAAGACCCTATGACCTACAGAAAAGGTGTCCACTTCCACCAGTCAAGCCTGTGTGATTTTTTTTTTTTTTTGCAATGGTTGGAAGTTAAAACATGAGAAGCAATAGGCTCACTCCTCCGTTTTGACACATGAAAATTATCACTCCCACTAGATGGGCCTCAAGTTTAATACAGCTTTTTGCTTTATTGTCCAAAGCAATGTGTGAGCGAAATAAATGGAAACTTAATAGCAGAGTCAAGCCAAAACTCCTAGTAATATAAGGCCTGGGGTTCCCGTACCCGTTCCTTGCACTGCGTCTAAGGAACTACTAGCATGATCTCATTAAGCCTTCTAGTACCCCAGGAGAGGAGTAGGCAGCAAGCACTTTAATCCCCCTTTTAAGATGGAAAGTGGGCTGAATAACTCTTCCCAGTCCTAACTACCACATGCAAGCCTACAGTTAGGAAACAACTGACAGACACCTGACAAACTGCTCAGCACAGTAGGCTGCTTTAAAGGCAATGCCTCTAACATGAGATGGAGTTCTCAGTAAGGCACTACACACTATATCGTCATCCCATTTCTCAGTCTTCAAAGTCCGTAATAAGCTGTCAAAGTAATTTTTCAAAATGCATACTTCCTATGATGGCGAATCTTGAAGATCAGCCTGACCAGATGAGAAATATACCTCAAAGATTAATAAGACACACTCTTAGTATACGTGTGAGGGTATCTGTGGGGCACTGGGCTGTGACAGGTGGGCTGCTTCCTGGTTGAGCTAAGGATGACCTTGCAGGGACGGTAGGCATTTTGCTTGTTCCTGGGCACCAAAGTTCCTGTCAGGCAGCCACAGCCCCCCTGTAGAGAGGTTCATGGCCATCCGGCCCTTAGGAGCAGCACCCCAAGCTGTCCCACATGTAGATAAGGTATCTCCAAGCTCTCACACTAAGCCAATAGGAAGTTCATACTGTCAGACCCTGATCCACCCCAAAACTGTATAAAAGAATCCCATCCAGGGGGAATAAAGATGTGTAAGAATTACTCAGTCGTCTGAGAGCTTCTGTCATAAGAGCTATAACACTGCAGCTTGGGGAAAAGATCTGCTCTCCCAAAATGTGGCCAAAAGTTCTCCCACACCCTTTGCTGGCTAGTCTGCACCAGCCCGGAGCAGACTGACCAGTGTGCGGTGTCTTAGACTGAAGTGACAGCGAGCAGAGACGGAGGTGGAGGCAGCTGCAGCAGCAGAGACAGCAGAGGCAATTCTCCCTCCCTGTTTGAGTTCTATCTCCTTCCCCTGAACCCTCCCACCTGGCCAGGCCACAGATCTCGGAGGAAAGCCTCCAGTGCACAGGCCCACGGGTATCTGCAGAAACAGCTGGCATGGGGCCTATAGCTGAGGCACATCCTTTCACTGTGAGGTTATGCTCTCACAAAGACCCAGAAACATGGAATCGGGCTGCCATGGAATAAAACTCCACACACCATGAGCCAAAATAAAGCTTCCCTCCTTTTAATTTGTTTCCCTTGGGAATTTGTCACCATAATGAAAAAAAAAAAAAAAAAAAACTAAAAACTGCCCTAGACTTCCTGATGTGCTTCTGAAATACAGGTCTCGTTAAGTTCTCAATATTACTAGGCTGGCTGACAAAGAGGGACCCGTTGGGGTTTGACCTATAGAAAGATTTCCTTGGCACTCTGAATAAATGATCACTTAAAATCTGATTTTAGGGGCTAGAAGAGAAATAACTTAGTTAATAAATTGTCATACAATCATAAGGACTGGAGTTCAAATTCCAAAAGCCTTGTAAATAAAAGTTCCCCACACCTGTATAATCCTAACTCTAGAGAGGAATACACAGGCAGGTCCCTGGAACTCTGTGGCCAGCCACCTAGCTGAATCCTTGAGACACAGGCTCAGTGAGACACCATGTCTCACATGTTCATGTGGAAAGTGACCAAGGAAGATGTCCAACACTGACTGACCTCTCACCCATGAACACACACACATACACACACGTACACACACACTGAAAATGACTATATTAAAATGTATTTTGAAATGAAGTGCCAAAATGACATGAACTTTTTTAAAAAAGATTTAATTTATTTATTTTATGTATGTGAGTACACTGTAGCTATCTTCAGACATACCAGGAGAGGGCGTCAGATCTCATTACGGATGGTTGTGAGCCACCATGTGGTTGCTGGGAATTGAACTCAGAACCTCTGGAAAAGCTGTCAGTGCTCTTAACCGCTGAGCCATCTCTCCAGCCCGACGTGAACTTTTAAAACCAGTCATAAAAGAAGTGATCAAGTTGGTTACAGAATTAGAGGTTGTCTTAGTCAGGCTCTCTGTTCCTGCACAAACATCATGACCAAGAAGCAAGTTGGGGAGGAAAGGGTTTTTTCAGCTTATACTTCCACACTGCTGTTCATCACCTTGAGTTCAGGACTGGAACTCAAGCAGGTCAGGAAGCAGGAGCTGATGCAGAGGCCATGGAGGGATGTTACTTACTGGCTTGCTTCCCCTGGCTTGCTCAGCCTGCTTTCTTATAGAACCCAAGAGCACCAGCCCAGGGATGGCGCCACCCACAATGGGCCCTTCCATCCTTGACTGAGAAAATGACTTACAGTTGGATCTCTTGGAGTTATTTCCTCAAGGGAGGCTCCTTTCTCTGTGATAACTCCAGCTTGTGTCAAGTTGGCACACAAAGGCAAGCAATGCAGGTGTACAAAGGCAATGTGCAGATTATGGGGGAAATCATTTATATAACCTCAAAATCCAGATGAGCTGTGGAAGGCACACACAAATAAACCCTTGAAGATATAAGGAAAATGGCTTCCAACAACAACGATGTTTGACAAAAGGCTAGAGCCCAGAAGGCAGAGGCAAAAGGATAAAAAGTTTGAGTTCATTCTAGTTTACACAACAAGTTCAAAGAAAAGCCAGAGCTACAGAGTGAAACTCTGTCCCAATAAAACAAGAAGACAGACAAGAAAAGGTTGATGAGGAAGAAAAGCGTGAGAGGAGAAGAAGGAAAGGGAAACAGTGAAGGAGGAGAAGCGGGAGAAGCAGGAGGAGGAAGGGAAGGAGGAGAAAGGAAAGGAAATGGAGGAGGTAGAGAAGAAGGAGGAGGTGGAGGAAGTGGCAGAGAGAAGGAGGAAGAGGAGGAAAAGGAGGAAGAAGAAGAGGAGGAAGAGAAGGAGGAAGCAGAAGAAGCAGGAGCAGGAGGAGGAGGAAGAGGAAGAGGGGGAAGAAGAAGAGGAGGAAGAGAAGGAGGAAGCAGAAGAAGCAGGAGGAGGAAGAGGAGGAAGAGGAAGAGGATGAAGAAGAAGAGGAAGACGAAAAAGAAGAATTAAAAAAAAAAACACCAAACTTAGCTCTACACCTTTAAGGAACTCAACAAACAGCTGTGAACATTCTAGACACTAAATCTCCACTCTTTCCAGCAGTTCTAGACTTAGGAATAAATCTGGAATGTATATTTATGTCCCTCCTGCTCCTGAAACTTGCAGGGTTTGAGGACCTTCCTGTTCTTGACGGTTTGGGAAGCCTATGCCTAGAGAGAAGTAATGACTTCACTGCTCCCTTTGAGAGCACCCTGCTTCTGGTTCTGGGAGCCACTGTGCTCAGTGACAGTTGCCTCCTAGTTCATCCAATAAGTAAGAGTCCTAGCTCAGAAAACTGCTTCCAAGTCAGTTATGACTAATCAAAACAGGCTAGTGCTAAGAAAACTTTTACTAGACAATGAATGTTATTATGAAAACTGTTAACATTGTTTCTAAACTAGACTATACATATCTAAGAGCAATGTTCTCATTCAAACAGTCACTACCCTGGGCTAGTCATCTAGGAAAAACACTTACAAGTGATTACTTATTAACTCTATGGCCTTTGGGAGTGAGAAGATGGTAGGCAGCAAAGGGAAACGAACAAAAACAACCCCATTTCCCCAAAATAACTGCCTGACCACTGGCAAACCAATCTCTCTTGTGACATTTGCTATTGGATTCCATCCAAGCTTCAGGATTCCTAATTAGATCTTTAAAACATGTCCTGTGTCCTACCGAACAGCATCCTAGCATGCCCCCCGCCTGCCTGCCTTCACTTAACAGTCAGTACCTACTTTGGAAGGGTAAAAAAAATCCTTCCCTAGGGTAGCACTTTGAAAGTTAAACAGTTAAAAATGAGAAGAGATCATTTCTAACTGCCACATAAATAGCAATTATCTGCCCAAGGGAGTACACTCCTTAATGAGAACATGCACGCCTCGCATGTGTTTAGCAGGGACGAATAAACACCAGTATCCTGCTGGCTGACTTTGAAAATACTCAAGTAAGGCTTACCTTTTAAGGTTCCTGGTCAAAAACAAGAAACTGGCCCAGTTTAGTGGGTGGTTTTCTGCTGGTAGAATTTGAAAACTCACTGTCTGCAGAGAACTCGAATCCCAGACTCGGGGCTGGGATTAAACAGCACAGTACAGCACAGGTGCTACCACAAACTAGCCTGCTACTGGTGCCCCAATACTTCACTACACTGAATGGTCACCTCTGTGCACCTGGCTCTGGGCCCTAACACTGTCATCTAGATATTGGCCCATCACAGACAAGTCCTTAGAACCAATCACCTGAGAAAATGGAAGAGCTGACCAGATCAGCTGTGCTCAGCTGATATGCCCAATCTGATGAACAGAGGCGGCAAGGGAGACACAACCACTGACTTCAGTACAGGGAAGCTAAGTTCACCTCCCATCCTTTGTCAGAGCATCTGGACTCTAATAAAGTTTCAAGAGGCTGCTACCAAAAAATAAAAAAATAAAAAAGTAAAAATAATAAAAATAAACTTTCTGCCAATACAGGATTTAGAAGATGGGTTTTATTTGTCAGATCTCTTCTAATCTGTATAATAATATCAAGAGTGAAGAAAAACATGCAATAAGATAGTATGTTTAGTATGATATAACCTTTCATATAGATATGACCTTTCATTTATATATATATATGAAAGGTTATGTCATACTAAACAGAAAAAGAGATATAGGTCTTCCTGACTTAACTATAATAAATGAGTAGTTTATGTCCTCAACTTATTCCAATTTTAAAAATGATAGATGTTCATTAAAAAGAGCAAAAAGAAATAGTGCCTCTCTATTAATTAATCTCCCACTTTACTTATGTTCTTACAGATTGATTTTTCTTTCCCGTTTTGGCTTTTAAAAACCAAGTGGAATTGATTTTTCTCTAAATAAAATGGCATTTTAATATAGAACACAGAACAAAGGAGAGGATGAGAGAAACTGTCATAGTCAGTACGAATACACATTTTGTTGCTCAAAAAGAACATAGATGTAATCAATGAGTAGGAATTAAACAGACTTTAATTCAATATACATAATTCCTCTGAAAACTTGAGGGAATCCAATAATACAACAAGATACAAAATAAAATACCAGGGTTCCTACTGTTGAGTATGGAGAAGGTGTGGCTAAGAATGCAGTTCAAGGGATGAAATATTTATATTGCCTAAAATTCTTTTGTTGAAATCCTAACCCCAGTGATGATATTCCAGAGACGAGGCCTTTGGAAGGTACCGAGGCAGCAGGCACTCTTCCCACAGTTCTAAGGGTTGCACGTCCACCATCAAGGGGGCCTCAGTGAAGACACTCTCCTCAGCTTGTGACAGTAGCCCTCAGGGCGGTCTCTCACAACTGCTGTGTCCTCACACCACCTTTCCTCTACGCACTCACATAGAGGAAAGTTTCTCTTCTTGCAAGAACACACTGGTGAATTACTGCCCTGTAGTCTTTAATTTTTTTTACCCTACTTTTTGTTTTTAAGATTTATTTATTGTTATATATTAAGTCCACTGTAGCTGTCTTCAGATACACCAGAAGAGGGTGCCAGATCTCATTACGGATGGTTGTAAACCACCATGGGGTTGCTGGGGTTTGAACTCAGGACCTTCAGAACTGCAGTCAGTGCTCTTAACCACTGAGCCATCCCTTCAGCCCTTTTTACCCTACTTTTAATGATGCTTTTTAAATGCTTTAACCTCCGTTCTAGCCCACCACCCACCAGAGGTAGTGGAAAAGAAAGGTTATTAGGATACAGGGGAAGTGGACCTGTTCAGAAATGGCTTTTTGGAACAAATCTCATCTGTGTTGTCAGGAAATTAGCAGTTAATTTACAGGTCAGTTGTGGCAGTTCAATCCACTTGTAAACATTTTACAGATATACCAGTAAGTAGTGTTCAATAGGTAGTGTCAGGACAGCAGCAGCAGTGGCACAACCTAACAGAAACTGCCAGGCCTCGGCTGAACAGGCACAAGTCAGTAGGAGGGATTTGGACCAGTGGGGAAGTCAGGAGTTCTTTGTAGAGCCTCTCCCAGCCAACATGCAAGACCATGAAGCATTGTAGAGCTAACTCTACCAGCAAGCCCCTCTCACAGTCCTCTTTATGTTCCATCCAAGCAGCATGTGTCCTCTACGGGTTTCGCCTCACCACATGTCTTGTTTCAACATGTCTTAGCAAACTTAGGGAAGCATCCTTTCATTTGTGTCTATTTTAGCTAAACATTCCTTTTTGTGTTTGCCCCAGCAAAACACCATCTGACATAACGCACTTTGTAAAGAACCTTTGTCTCTTTACTTCACTGCCCGTTCTTATAATTTCATTTAACCTTGTCTTCAAGAACAGTGACTGTATAATGCAGTGGCTCTCATGCTGACTCTTTAATACCTAGTGTCACGTTGCAGAGAAGCTCCCCAGCATAAAATTATTTTATTGCTGCTTTGTAACTATAATTTTGTCACTGTTAGTTATAATATAAATATTTATGTTTTCCAGTGGTCTTAGGTGACCCCTGTAAAAGGGCCATTGGATTCCCAAAGGAGTCACAACCCATGAGTTGGGAACTGCTGGTAATGATGAGTTTTAATTTCAATGTTACAAATATTAGGGAGAAGTAATTCAGTTCATCATGGACTTAATCTTAAGTATACAAAAAGCTGCATGTGGAAATGAGGCTGACACTTCTCTACTGTTCTATAAGGGCGGGGATGGACACTGCAGTATAGAAAAAGACAGCAACTATCAAATTTTCAGCAACTACATGTTATGAAAACAATGTGTCCCAAAACACTACTTCACTAAAGCTTTACTTTAGGGTAGAAATTAGCATCCTGAGCATTCACTACTGTCCTCCTATAGAGGCCGTCTCTTACTCAGGATCCCACTGATATTCAGCAATGGGACATGATCCTAGGCAGTCAAACTCCACAGCTGGGGGAATCAGTATCCCCAACCTCAAGCAGTACTACAGAGCAATAGTGTTAAAAACTGCATGGTATTGGTCCAGTGACAGGCAAGTAGATCAATGGAATGGAATTGAAGATCCGGAAATGAACCCACAGAATTATGGTCACTTGATCTTTGATAAAGGAGCTGAAAACATCCAGTGGAAAAAAGATAGCCTCTTCAACAAATGGTGCTGGTTCAACTGGAGGTCAGCATGCAAAAGAATGCAAATTGATCCATTCTTATCTCCTTGTACTAAGCTCAAGTCCAAGTGGATCAAGAACCTCCACATAAAACCAGACACACTGAAACTAATAGAAAAGAAACTGGGAAGACCCTTGAGGACATGGGCACAGGGGAAAAATTCCTCAACAGAACACCTCATAAAACTGCAAAGTTTCTGTAAGGCAAAGGACATTGTCAAAAGGACAAAACGGCAACCAACAAATTGGGAAAAGATCTTTACCAACACTACATCCAACAGAGGGCTTATATCCAAGATATACAAAGAACTCAAGAAGATAGACTCCAGAGAGCCAAATATCCCCCTTAAAAATGGGGTACAGAGCTAAACAAAGAATTTTCACCTGAGGAATATCAAATGGCTGAGAAGCACCTTTAAAGAAATGTTCAACATCCTTAGTCATCAGAGAAATGCAAATCAAAACAAACCTGAGATTTCACTACACACCAGTCAAGAATGGCTAAGATCAAAAAGTCAGGAGAAAACAAGTGCTGGCGAGGATGTGGAGAAAGAGGAACACTCCTCCATTGCTGGTACGGTTGCAAGCTGGTATTATCACTCTGGAATTCAGTCTGGCGGTTCCTCAGAAAACTGGGAATGATACTTTCAGAGTACCCCGCTATACCACTCCTGGGCATATACCCACAGGATTTCCTAGCATGTAATAAGGACACAAGCTCCACTATGTTCATAGCAGCCCTATTTATAATAGCCAGAAGCTGGAAAGAACCCAGATGTCCCTCAACGGAGGAATGGATACAGAAAATGTGGTATATTTACACAATGGAGTACTATTCAGCCATTAGAAACAATGAATTCATGAAATTCTTAAGACAAAGGGATGGAACTGGAGAACATCATCCTAAGTGAGGTAACCCAGTCTCAAAAGAACACTCATGATATGCACTCACTGATAAATGGATATTAGCCTAGAAGCTTGGAATACCCAAGACACAATGCACATATCAAATGGTGCCCAAGAAGAAGAAAGGAACGGCCCCCAGTCCTGGAAAAGCTCAGTGCAGCAGTGTAGGGGAATACTGGGACAGGGAAGTGGAAAAGGGTGAATTGGGGAACAGGGGGAGGGAAGAGGGTTTATGGGACTTTTGGGGAGGGGGGAATCAAGAAAAGAGAAAATCACTTGAAATGTAAATAAAGAATATATGAAAGAAAGAAAGAAAGAAAGAAAGAAAGAAAGGAAGGAAGGAAGGAAGGAAGGAAGGAAGGAAGGAGCTCCTAAAAACTCCTTCAAAGTGACGATGACTAGAAACATAAAGCCACCAGGATTCAAACCACAGTCAAGTGATTTCAAATGTGAAATCCTGGTTCTCTTGTGTGACCTATAACCTACTCATACTGAGCTCTTGCTTGGCCCTGGGCCTGGGACCTGATGGGCTTCAAAATGTCCTGGAAGTGAGTTAACTTCCTAGACAAGGCCAAATGTAATCTATGTCTTTCTTTCAAGAGGGGAACGGCCCTAAGAGAGGAAGTTCTAAGAAACAAAATCAGGGTTTCCATCACCGAGTCCCGTGGCCATCTGACAAATACTTATGGCCAAGGGAACACAAACAGGAGTGAGCAGAAAAGGAGTCTCACTCATCTAGACACTACAGTCTAGAAAGAGAATAAGCGATCAGACTCCAAATACAGTCAGACATATAACATACCAAGTAAAGAAAGAAAGAGAGCAAAATAGGGGGACAGGGGGTGCAATGGGTTCTACTGGAGAAACAGTGGTCAAGGGGCAGTTTTATTTAAACTAGAACAAAAGCTCAGAAGGCCTGAGAGTGGGGAAACCCCACTCTGAAGTACAGATCACAACTTCCTTGTTTTTAACTGGAAGGAAAGAAAGGGTGGATCACAGTGCCAACTGAAAACAACAGGCTGCAGAGAAAGGAAAGTTCGAAGGCTTTTCTCCCTTGACTGCAAGGAAAGCAGTTACCATGGCCTGTTGCCATGGTGTTAGGCAACTAGAGAGAGGCATCCCAAGCACCATGGTATGAAGAGAAAGTACCAGTGAGAAGACAAAGGGCCAGAAGTGTCTCTCCCTGGGGTGTGTGACAGGCAGCAAGCAACGCTTTCAGAAGAAACACACTGTGGAAGCCTGAGGAAGAGGAAGAGGAAGGGCTCACTGCTATTTTGCCTATACCCTATCCATTTTCTCTGTCACTGGCTGCCAGAGTTAGGACTTCTATTGCTGTGACAAAACACCATGACAGAAAAGCATGTTTGGGAGAAAACGGTTTATTGGGCTTACACTTCCACATCACTGTTCATTATTGAAGGAAGTCAGGACAGGACCTCAAACAGGGCAGGATCCTGGAGACAGGAGTGCTGCCTACTGCCTTGCTTCCCATGGCTTGCTCAGCCTGACTTCTTATAGAACTTAGGACCACCAGCCCATGTGTGGGGTCTTCCCCCACTGATCACAATTGAGAAAGTGCCCTACAGCTGGACCTCATGGAGGTGTTTCCTCAACTGAGGCTCTTTCCTCTCTGATGACTAGTTTGTGTCAAGTTGACACAGAACCAGCCAGTACATTGACCCATCAAGATACCTACTGAAATAAGTTATAAGAGCAGCAAATGTTTCAAGCACTCCATACATCACATTACACAACTTCTAGGAAGCCATTTCTGAAATTTTCATTCTCTTTGACAAAATACAGCTTCCATTTTAATGTAACTTAGCAGCATATCTGAATGAATTTTTTTAAACAAGGGATGACTGAGAAGTAGAAGACTATGGTAGAAGGGGGAAAAGGTATGGTACAAGGTCAGTCAGAAAGATTAGGCTATGACTGATATATACAACTACTAGCAGGTCCAATGGTCTACTATATAGACCATTGTATATTATCAGTGTACACTGTATATTATCGATAAGATTGCACCAAAGATTGAACCAGATAAGAAGCATCTGACTCATCAAGTAAGCTAATAAACATTAATTCCTTTCCAACATCTTTTAATCTGATATTATTAGTAACATGAAGCTACATATGTTCATTTTGCTACTAGATCAAAGTATAAAGAATTTATAAATTGTACATAAGGTCAAAATCCTCCTTAAAGCACAAACAGCAAATTCAAAACAGAAGAAACATTAATTACAAATAAGCATGCCAAAAAAATTAAATCTTAACACATATTCAAAGAAATATAAATGGGTCAAGATTTTCTAAATAATAAATAATATCATGGGTTATTGAGAAATGGGTATTCCATCATACCCTGTAGATAAAGTTTCTTATAATCCACTAATTACAGAAATAAAATGCATATTTACTTCTGTCTAACATTTATATGTCTAAGAGGTTTCCTAAGCAAACAATAAGTGGTATTATTGAATATAATAATGAAAAGCTGACAGTAAAAGTTTCACTATTATGTAAGGGAAAAATCTATAATCATTAAAAAGCTTATCCTCGAAAAGTATTTGCAATGTATATAAAATATTTTCTTTGCTTAAAACTATCCATGAAAATCATTTTAAAAAGTTGGAGAAATGGTTCAGTGGTTAAGAGCACTTGCTGCTCTTACAATGTACCTGGGTTCAGTTCCCTGCATTCATACCTGGCAGCCCACAATTACATGTCACTAGAGCTCCAGAGAACCACTCACCTTCTTATATTCTCCTCGGACACAGGCACACATATGATACACATACATATATGCAGGGCCTCACCCAGACATACAAAAATGAATAAATCTATATTTAAATCATTTTTTAAACAAACTCTCCAAGAGAAAAATGAATAAAGGTATAGCTATGGTTTGAATTTTTCTCCTCCAAAAACTCATGGTGAAATTCAACTGCTATGTGACAATCTGAAGAAGAAAGACTGTTGGGGATGGTTTCATGCACTGTGTATGCTTATGCTGAATACTGTGCCCAGAGGTCTGGTGGCAGCCTGGACATGGGCGTTGCTAAGCATCTCCTAGTTCAATGTTGTTCAAAAGTGTTTCTGTCACTTCTGACTTAATGAAGAGCTTGTCAGCCAATAGCTTAGCAGGAGAGAATAATGCCAAGAGGGGATCCTGGCTGGAAGGAACAGAGGCAATTTTACTTGAGAGGTCGTCATGAGAGAGTTGAGGAGGACACAGATGGAGCTGGAACAACCAGAGAGGCTAAGATGGTCGGCAAGGCCACGTGGCTGGGAAGCTGAGAAGAAGTAGGCCAGGCCAGCATGGTAGGGTTAAACTAACTGAGAACTCTACCCATCTATCATGCAAGAAGCTTTTTAATAAATATACCAGGTCTCCACATCATTATTTCAGAGCTAGGGTAGGTGCAGAAAAGCCCAGAACTTTTACAACAGGCTTTTAAGTGGTGGCTAGGTCATAAGAGCTCTGCCTCATTTGTGGATTAGTGCAGTTATAGCAAGGGTCACTAAGTAAAAGGGAGAGCTCAGTAAGATATACCGTCTTACGCATGCTTGTCTGCCCATTTCCCTGTCATAACTCAGCTGAAGGCCTGTGCCTTGTACAGGCTTGCCAGCCTCCAGTGCCAGGAGCCAGATAAACTTCTACTGTTTACAGATTACCTAGTCTGTGTTATGCCACAGAAAATGAACTAAAGGAATTTAAAGGAAAAGTAACATTGACCAGCAAACATATATTGTTGAACCATACTTATTAGTCACTATACCAAGTCATACTAATATGCTGGGCATACCATTTTTTTTAATATTTTAAGGGTTATCACAATTGAGGATTGGCTTAAAAGAAGAACTTCATGGTCTCTCACTCTACAAGTGTATGAAGCCATGAGAAATGTTTACTAATATCAGCACTGTCTCAGTCCTCAGTACTGGGACAATAGCTACCTGATCTCTTGACGTTTGACACATAAGAATGAGTAGTCAAGACCATATCTCCAGGATGGTTGCCAACAAATCTTAGACGTCATAGTCTTACAATATTATACAAGGAGAACCTATAAATCTCCCCAGGCCTTATTTTATATTCAGGTGTAACAGGGACAATAACAGTGTGTGATTTACAAGGATCCTTTAAGGACCAAATAAATTTTCAGTACAAGGTTAGGTCCACATCACAAGCAGTAAAAGAAATAACTGATTTTATTATGCAGTACTTAAATTTATCATTCAATACAAAGTAGTAATAAAAGGATATTGATGTTTATCACTAAAAATACCTGTACACAATGAAACTGTCCATCAATAGTGAACTAGAAAATTAAACCAAAGCATACAATGAATATCTATATGTTTATTATTGTGAGGTAGCTCTATACAGATTGATGAAGATCTCTTAAGTTTACTATATTATGTATATGTGTGCTGGAAGTGTTGGGCATTTAGATAAATTTGTTTTTTAAAGATAGAGAAGATTGTATATGATCCCTTTTGTTTGAGTAGATTATTAGATAATATATTCTAAAACTTCCATCCATTGAGGTTGACTGGTAGTTGTGTGTGTGTGTGTGTGTGGTTGTGTGTATGTGTGTGTAGTTGTATATGTGTGTGGGGTGTGTGTGTGTGTGTGTGTGTGTTAAAACCCAAAGAATATGATATGTATCTTAAGAACAAATGGTTTTATGAGACAAGCCATCTGAATCCTAATCTGGGTTCAGGTCTTACTCTAGCTATGTTTTGGAATAAATTTAAACACTTAGTCCCAATAAAACAGAATTAATGCTAACACCTACTTGTATGCTTTCTCTGGGAAGAAGCTGATATATAAAAGAACCTTTAGTACACACTATGCAATCAGCTAGCTGTGTGTTTTATTGCTAATCATTTCATTGTGTCAACCTGAGTAGAAAGACAATGGGCCTTTTTGAAATTTATACTTAAGCTTTATTTGAAAAGACTGAAACACAGAGATTTATCTTTTCAAAATACAGAATTCTATTTCATATGGCAGATGTATATAATACATCAAGTTCAAAAGTATGGACTCATTTTTATTTAAGTTATTTAACACTATGTGAACAGGTAAAAAGTTCAAGTATGCACAAAATGTTATCAGTGGCTTCTCTGGCAGATAGATTATAATTTATATTGTTTTCTTTCCCTTATCCTCATTTTTTTTTATTTTTCTAGAATATGTATTGTTTATCTAATGAAACTTTAGCTGTGAGTTTACTTCCAACCATGGAAACCATAAAAAAGGAGGCTTCCAATGGAAACCCCAGAGATGGGCTTCAGAGTAAGAACAGGCAGACCTTGCTAAGAAAAGTAAGTTATAGCCCTTGGCACTACCAACTACAATAGCAAAAGCTAATCAGCAGCTAAGCCTGCCATTCCCTTTGGGTCAAGTCCTACCTGACCCAGGAAAAGTGTGCATGGATTTAAAGTCAGAATGTAGACCTGATAAACTTTCTGGGAGCGAAGACTGAGGACAGGGCTGTGGCTGAAGCTTCTGCAAGGCCAGAGGGCGCCGTGAGCAAGGCTGCGGCAGCCGCGTGCACATGCGGCTGGCTTCCAACACGTTCCACAGCAGCAATTCAGTGAGAGACTGAGTGAACTGGCAAGGAATGACTAGCACATGCAATCTGCTCGGTGACAATGAGTTTCTATTGTCACCTCTCTTAAATATGAGAGTGCCGAATAAGAGGAGGGATCTAGGATTTGAGGGGGATACAGAGGTAGGAAGCAGAAGGGGAGGTCAGCAAAAGCTGAGATTTGAAAACTATGAAACTTGACAGGCAAGCACACATATTGTTTTAGCTTGCCTCTTCTCTCCCTGGCATGACGTGAGGCAGCTACACATACTGATTAGAATGCAATAGAATCAACAAACCCAGACCAAGACACCACAACCGGTTGACTCTGAAAGGATGGAGCAGGGAGCCGCAAGCAAGGATGCCCTTGTCCCCAGCGTGGCCAGGGCTCACTGACCACCCGAAACTGTCAGATCAGTACTTTACTGCGAGCACTTTCCAGAGGCCGACTTGTGACGTTATCAGCCTACGTTTTCTCTTACTGTTCGTCTCTTTCCGTTTTCTTCCCCTCCTGCATTTCCCTCTCCTCACTATTAATACTATACAGAGGAACAAGAGACCTTGTTGGCACAGGAGGACTAGGCGGCCACAAGCAACTCTCTCTAAGAAGGCAAGCCTTCTGTCTGGACGGAGGCCTGCCGCCTCACCCCAGTCCCCGCTGAACCCCAGGTCCTTTTCTCATCTGCAACAAGTGGGTAAAAAGAAGATTCTTAGATCTTTCCCTGCCTCAAAACTCTGTACTTCTGCAAAGTCCAAATGAAATTACTGAACATAAGAATCACTAGGACATTGTAGGAAGGAAGCACAGAGCCATCTGTAATGTCTCATTTAATGCCCCCCAAATATCTATTGCCAAGAAAAAAAATCCAACCAGACCCTATGCTCATATTTTAACCTTCATACAGTATAATTGAAAGCAGAGTATCGTGCCTATTCTACAGCACTCTTTACTCATAATGGTAGCTCTTACATAAAATCAGGTGAGTTTTAGCTTAGGCAAGCAAATTTCTATTTAACAAGAGGTTGTTTGCCATTTGGATCAATAACATCAATAGTTACTTACACACACACACACAGACACACACACACACACACACTAGATGTTGCAGCTTTGATATAGTTATACTTAATTCCATGAAAAAATACTTTTAGTGTTTTGCTGTTAACTTTTTATAACAGCTTTATACAGATGAAACATTCATTCTGGAATTAAATCAATTGTGCTTTCACACATCAGTCATGAACCAAGGCGACACCATTGCAGACTTGGCTACATGTCAATCTTTGGAGATTTTCACAATTAAGATTCCCTCTTCCCAAATATGTCAAGGTTAGTGTCAAGTTGCCAAAAAAATTAAGAAAGAAGGAAAAAAAAAAAACATCACAGTAGTAATGTTTAATCCACTGTACCAACCAATTTTAAAACAAAACAAAAATATCTAAAAGAAGCATTTGGTCATATGATGAAACAATTTTTTTACATGAAGAAACATTTTCATGTTATCTGAAAGTAATACCTTAATAAAATTTATTATCATTCCATAAAATAGTCAAAAAGTCTGGGTTTTTTTCCTCCCCATATTATAACAATGTGTTTCATTTTACTAGAGCCAATCAACTATTAACTAGTATGATTTGAATAAATACTTCACAATTATAGATTAGTATCACTGTTAAAAAGTTTATTAAATTTTGCTAGCACTAGCCTGCCTCATTTTACCACCAAATGTTCTATTTAAAAACAGATCCAGCCCAGCACTTTGGCCCACTCCTGTGTTGCCAGCTTTTAAGTACTCTAGGGTAGAGAGATGGCTTGAACCTAGAAATTCAAGGCTAGGCAAACAACAAAACAGGACCCATCTCAGAATAAACATATGCAAACTAAGAGCTGAGATTTTTATCACCTCTAAACAATAAAATATATGGCAGCAAAGCAATGGACTTAAAATACTCGCTGCATAATGATATAATAAATTCATTTATTTGGGTTAATTGTGGTGGGCTGATACTGAATCCAAGAGGTTTGTTTTGGATAGAAATAAATATGATACTTTCACAGAGAGTCACTGAAATTAGGTTAACATGAGAGGTCTTGGAAATACTGCAGCAATTGTTAGGTAAAAATTACTGCAATTAGAGCTTCAATTATAAATTATGAAGTTTCCAAAGACACCCTAAAGGAACTCCATCCTTGGCTGCCTAGTCATTTGTTTCTGTCTATTTTATTTCACTGCTACTGTGAAATATTGAGTACTTCATGTGGATAACACCATAACTAGTTTGTTTAATCCCCTAATACTCTTACAAGGCTGATACTGTTATCTTTGGTTTTCTATTAGAAACTACTGATAACAACAATCAGAAACTCCAAAGAGGTCTACCTGGTTCTCTGTCTCACTACGCATTCTCTTATCCAGACCCCTGAGGTAAACATGACCATACTGTCACTAGATGGTCCATGTCTGCTAAGTGGGTCTCACGAGAATGTTTACCTTTGCTACATTTCCTTTGCCTGATTTTAATTAGCAGCTGTGTTGACTGACACTGCTTTTGATGCGGTGAGTATGTCACATATTACTGAATACCATAAAGAACTAGGGCCAGTCAACCTCATCTAGCCATTTGCAAAGTAAGTGCCAAAAGAAAGAAGAGAAATAACCTTTAGAGGAAACTCAAATGTGGTAGGCTGAACAAAGACACTGAATGGGGAAGGAAAGGAGGAAGAATCAGCTCATTTCTCAACCCCATGCTACTGTGTCTACCATAATAATACCGCCAGGGGTGTGCTGTAATGTTTGTGCTCTCTAGTACAGCTTACAGCGACTTAAGTGTGTACCAAATGGTCACAAAAATACTCTGTGAATTACACTTAGCACCAGAGTACAATTTAGTAAAGCGTTTTATTTTTTAAAGTCTATAGCACTTCTGGTCTTATTTCCCACACTTTGGAAGCAAATCCTTCAAAAGGCTTAGTTTAAAACTTAAAACTACCCTTAAAGAAAACGGGCTCTCCTTCTCCCAGATGCTCCCATTTGCCAGTAGGTTCTCAGTTACGGATGGGACTTTGTGCCACTTCCTCTCTTCTCTGGCTTGTCTGTGCAGGTGTTATGTGCAGTTATTATATGTGCAGGTATCGTCATACCACTAGGAGTCCATATGTGTACTGCCCTGTTCTGTTTGGAAAACACATGCTTGTGTGATTCTTGGTAAGTCAACCATCCCCCAGTGTAGCATTCACAAGCATTATGGTATATTTGTGGCAGCACAATATGGTGGCCACCACAGTGTAGGGTTCAGAAATGAGCTCATTTCCTTCCTCATTTCCTCCCTCACTATGTCTGTGTTCATCCTACTCTCATTTTGGGTTTTCTCTAAAGATTACTTTTTTGGTTTGGTTTGTTCTGGTTTGGTTTGTCTGGTTTTGGTTTTCTTGTTTTGGTTTTGGGTTTGGGATTTTGTCTGTTTGGTTCTTTTTGTTTGTTTGGTTGGTTGATTGGTTGGGGTTTTTTTGATGCATACTTTGCAATGGATAGATCTGGACAGCATAAATTGGACCCTCTAGGTTTAAAAAACAAAAGGACACAAAGTTGAGTGGGTTGAGGGGTACACATGAATCTGAAAGAGGGGAGTAAATAATATCAAATACATTGTATGAACTTCTCAATCATAAAAATACTATTTAAAAGTTTAAAAATAGCAGGAAATAAATCAGATTAATTAAGCTTATGGAAATGTGTTGTTTAAAAAAAATTGCCTTACAGAATGAACAGTGACTGTATGAGTTAAATATGAGTGTATATACAAAATACAAAACAAGGGTTTAAATACTGACTCATTCTTTCAACAAATATATACAAACACACACATACACACACACACACACACCACTCAACTTTTTGTCCTCCTTTTGTTTTTAAACCTAGAGGTCCAATTTATACTATCCAGGTCTACCCATTGTAAAGTTATACCAATATACCATTTGCAAATAAACTTCTACTTCAAAAAATAAATCCCTGGATGTGAAAACTACTTTTCATCAATCAAATAAACTAGAAAAGGAGGCATTTCTAGGCCATTACCCAGGGGTCCACCATAACACTAATAAAATGGCTTACCTAATTAGACTAATCATAGCTTCAGTTCCACATGGTTGTGGCTAATTACCCAACTCAAAACTGTTTGCCCTTCCCCCATGCCAAGTCCCTTCAAAGATCTACTTCCAAACATGCAACTTAAGCCAGTTTTCCAAACCCCAAAAAAAAAAAAAAAAAAAATTTCTAAAAAAAAGTATTGATTTGGGGCTAGGGGAGTTGAAAAGATGGTAAAGTTTCAGGGCATTTTCTGTAGACACCTATGAAACATAAATAAGTGTCCTAATATTCCTACCCAAAAGTATGTCCATGTAGCCAGAAAGTGAGAGCTTGTTAGAAGGGAGCTTGACTTCGTCACAGGGGTGAGGCTCTCAACCTGAGAACAAACCAGGACCAAGCATACCACAACAGTCTCACAAAAACAGAGGCCTATCCCAGAGAGCCTCGGGTAACTGTGGTAACTGTGGTAACTGTGGTACGGCTTCCTTGAAGCAGTCTTTTTAGGTCTGCCTCTGGTGAATCCATCCTGTTTAAAAAAGAAGAAAAAACAACCACCATCCTACTAAACATATTAACAAAGAGGTCTTTTGATCCTTCTCGCTTCCTCTCAAGACTGTGAGCTTTAGGATCAACTACC
This sequence comes from Apodemus sylvaticus, assembly GCF_947179515.1. Classification (NCBI taxonomy): domain Eukaryota; kingdom Metazoa; phylum Chordata; class Mammalia; order Rodentia; family Muridae; genus Apodemus; species Apodemus sylvaticus. Next base: position 65,725,736 of record NC_067489.1, read on the forward strand.
CACCTAACTTGTGACTAGGCAAATCATAAGCCCACTGTCTATACTAAGCAGCACTCTATTAGAATCAGTGATGGATACTAATGTGGCTAATATTTATTCTAATAATCTAGGTATATGGAACTCAGTACCACAAAACCATAGCCAACAAGAAAACAGGTGGCTATGTTAGTCACATGGTGGAGTCTTTAGGAGGCAAGACCCACCTGGTCAAAGTGGATGGTCAGGGGCAGGCCTCTGATGGCTAAACTCATCTCCAACTCCCGGTGCTTCCCAGTGCTCTGTCTCAGACCCCTGTTTTACCACCACGTGAACCAGTGTCCACTGCTCACTCCCGGTGCTATAGCCACAGCTGTGCTCCTGTCCCCTGCCTTGATGGCTTAGGACCCTTTAACACTATAAACCCAAATCAATCATTTATGCCCCTAGGTTGTTTCAAATGGTTGTTTCTACTAAGTATTTTGGTCATAGCAGCACAAGAGCAACTAACAAAAGGGCTAAGTCTCAATAAATGGCACTTCCGTGAGGTCTGTGAATAAAGCCAGGCATCTATGGCCATTTTGCTCCTAATGTCACATCAGACCATCAAGTTTTGTTGATCTCCATCAGTGTTTTATTTGTCTTTCTACTTGGCTGTATCAACCACTATGACCCTAAGAGTTCAAACCAGTTCTCACCTATACACCCCTAACAGATCTCCCTGCTTCCTTCCCTGCTTTCCCCAATCCATTCTCCACACTGCTAAAAATCTAACTGCTTAAATACACACACACACACACACACACACACACACACCCATAACTACTCATTTCCACTGGATACAAATCTAAACACCTAAGTGCATGATCTAACCTCATTTACTTTCCAAGGCCATTCTCCATTTTTACAGCCCATGTTACCTGCTCAGGCCAAGTCTTCTTTTAGCTGTTCATACTCCAAAGCCTTCCCTCCACATGCCTTTTGTCTCTAAGGCATACGCTTCTTCTGGTCAGCCCCATCTCATCTGCCACACACATCTGTTGTTTCTGCCTGCCAAGCATCTTTCCTCTGGCCTCTTCTTGAAATCATCTCTCCCTCATTCTCATTCTCACTCTCACTCTATGTGCTTTCACTTAAACTGCCAACTTCTGGGCATCCCAATCCAGGGCCAACACAGACCCAGCCAAGGTACTCTATCCATAATTCACCAATCCGTAACTCAGACCAGACTCAGTCAGAATTCATCTGAAGGATAGACCTGGAAACCCTGAAACAGGGGTGCTGACAGGCTAGATGACCAGTATGGCACTGTTACACCAAGCAGTGAACACACATTGGCAAATGACGGGATGGGGGAAGGGGCAATACGGGAAGTGTTAGGTCTCAGGCTTTGTCACTTTGGATTCAGAGCTGGCAAATTACTGTGTCTGTAAGTGAGGATCAGAATGCAGAAAACATAGGACAAGCAGTCAAGTCTCTAATCCTGATTCACCTAATTACTATCTGAGTAAGGCAATTAACTTTTATAGCTCTGTTTTCTCATTTGGAGAACATAAAATAGGATTACATACTTCCCAAGCACCTATCACACCTATGAGTCCAAGACCTCCCTAAAAAGATCTAGACTTTTAGTGGCTCTACCAAAGTCAGGCCTTTCAAGCATCATTTAAAAACTTCAAAGTGAAGCCAGGTGTGGTCACAGAAGCACTCAGAGGATAAAGGTAAAGCCAGGCCCAGTCTGGCTGACAGTGAGGCTCTGTCGTAAATAAACAGCAAAACAGAATGACAAACCTTTGAAAGCTGCTTTGCCTCTGATTCTGTATTATGTCCGGATGCAAGCAGATACCACCTTTACAAAGGGAGTGGGGATCTGGTGTTCAGAGTCAGCCCTTTGATTCTCACTCCACGTTAGGAAATACACTAGGACAGGAATCAGAGGTACAGGGAAGATTCATGTAGATACTAATGCCTAACAGTCATCACATACCGTCATTTACCTAAAAGTGAAACACTGGAAATATCTTAAACATCCAACAACAGTGAATTTACTAAATAAATTATGGAAGAGCCTTAAGATGAAATACTACTAGTTTAAAAACATGTGCAAATAGTCTTAACGACATGGGGAAATGTTCATAATAAAATGCTAAGCCCAGTGAAATAATGTATAATGTCTGAATACATGTACTGAGAATAATACCAAAAATGAAAATGCCTCAAAAATCTTAACAGTTTTAACTCCAGAAATTATAACTCATCTTTTTCTTCTTCTGTAGATATACCTGGATATCTTGAGATACTTATAACTATTAAACTGAAAAAATTAAAATTTGTGTAAACAGGAAAATATATAAATCATTTTTCCATTTATTTATTTATTTTGAGGCAGAGTCTCACTATTAATTTATTTATTTGTTTGTCTGTTTGTTTTGAGGCAGGGCCTCACTTTGTAGAAAAGCTGGCCTCAAACTCAGATATATACCTGCTTCCGTTTCCTGAATGCTAGGATTAAACGCATGCACCACTATGGACCCAATGTTTTTTTTTTCACTTTAAAATAGAATTTTAAAACTTGATTACACGGCCTAAGAAAAGGTCATGCATACTGTGAAGCGCAGTAGCTCCGTGCATCTACCTTATCTGCAATCTACAAGCCCCATGACAATCACACTCACAACTACAAAGGCTGAAATATGACATTAGCACAGTAACATAGTGATCTCCAGGACTTGCTAAAGTGCTTTCAAGTAACAGATGGGGACACAAAATAGTGCCAACAAAGACAGTTTAAATGTCCACATAATTCTCTAAGTCTCTTCCATTAACTCAGATGTATTTATCAGATCAGTTCACAGAAACCTAAGCCCTCAGAAAAGGAGCTGCAGAACTGAGGCAGGGTAAGCAGACAACCTGAGCCTGGCAGGGGCAAGCAGCCACTAGGACTGAGCTTTGCACAGGAGCTGTTCAATTTTGCATAGGTCTCTTCCTGGGCTCACATAAATATTAGGAAATCAAATTTACAACGCTGCTAACCAGACACTGCAACAAGTACAATTCTGAACTTTGTAAGTTACATTGTAACAATAAGCAAACAAAACATTACAGAGTTCACCTACAACTTAAAGGGCTTTGTTTGCTCTCTGGGAAGACAAAGATCTTGAGTAACAGAGTATACACATAAACACACACTCACACACACACACCCACATACACACACACACACACACACACACACTCACACTCACTGTTCAGGCTGACCTCATAGCACCAGGTCCTTGGGCGTCCTCCAGCTAGAACTCAGCTGAGACTTTAAGGCAGGACCTAGCCTGCTCTAACTTCCAGGACTGGTTCAAGATTTACACCTAAAGGAGAAGACCTTAAGAACACACCAAGTTCTGATACTTAAAAAAAAAAAAAAAAAAAAAACAGCTAGTGACTAAATTTAAAGACTCTACACACATGCAAAACAACCAGTGTGAAGATAAAGGTGTTATTTTAAGCATTGTTTTGATGTCACAACATTTCAAACAAAATGAGACATTTTGTAAGACCTCTAAACATAAATCATAAAATTATCTCAAAATAAAGTTCTAAATTATACTCTCAGTTTATCACTTGTAGTCATTCTTAAAAATCTCGTCTACATTATCATAGTATATTTCATTAAATATTTACAATATACCAAACATTTCAAATCTCCCTTTACGCCGTTTAATCCTCCAAAGCCCATTAAACAGGTAGTTTCATCAATGAAGAAGCTGAGGTTCAGAAAAACAAATACAGCCGGTTATATTCAGCTCACCTAGAAATCCCAGTACTGACAAGCCTGGGAAACAGTGAGAGCCAGCTTGTACTACAGTATGAAATTCTATAAAAATGAAAAGGTGGGGAGGAGGAAGAGGAAATGATGGGGGAAAAAAAGGAAGGGAGAGGGGGAGGGGGGAGAGGAGGGGAGGGGAGGGGAGGGGAGGGAGGGAGGGAGGGAGGGAGGGAGGGGAGGGGAGGGGAGGGGGAGGGGAGGGGAGGGGAGGGGAGGGGAGGGGAGGGGAGGGAAGGGAAGGGAAGGGAAGGGAAGGGAAGGGAAGGGAAGGGAAGGGAAGGGAAGGGAAGGGAAGGGAAGGGAAGGGAAGGGAAGGGAAGGGAAGGGAAGGGAAGGGAAGAATATATTTACCCAAAATTCTGGCCATCAGTAAAATGTAAGATTCAAAACTAGATCCAGAGCAGGGCGGTGGTGGCCCACACCTTTAATCATAGCACTTGGGAGGCAGAGGCAGGTGGATTTCTGAGTTCGAGGCCAGCCTGGTCTACAGAGAGAGTTCCAGCACAGCCAGGGCTACACAGAGAAACCCTGTCTCAAAACAAAAACAAAAACAAAAACAAACAAACAAAAAACCTAGATCTAAAAGATTTATTCATGAAGTCATGATACTTTTCAAGCCAGAATAGGATGGACTACTTTTAAGCAACTTGCATTTATTGTGAACATACTTAAATAATAAGGATTAAACTTCACCCTGCAGCAATGTCAACTGTTTGCAATATGAACAGAAAGTATAGCTCACTAAGTGAAGGCAGATTGGACTACAGTTTGCTGAAATTCCCAGGGAATGATTTTAAAGTATTAGTATTGATGAAAAATGAATAAAGACAAAGAAAAAAAAACAGATGTCTGGAACTATTACTGCTCAAAGTTATTTAATGGTTTCTTACCTCCACGTAAAACTACTCACACTACAATTTTGGAAAAGCATGTGGTACCCAGAAGACATACACTCAAAGGAAGGTGTAAATTTGGGAATGAATGGGGGAACTGGAGAACTTAGGGAAGAGGATTAAGTAGGGAGACCATGGAGAGAAAATGACTTAAATACAGTACTCATGTAAGAAATCCTCAAAGAAAAGATAATAAAATGTCTTTAAAAATAAAAAAAAAGGAAATGAGAATGTATAAATAGATTATTTCAAAAAATACCTATTGGCCAAACAAATAAATTCTCAAAGGCGTTTCATCCTCTCTGCCTTTACTGCAAAGACGCAGGCTTCAGTGAGGCACAGGGACACTGAAGTTGAGGAAACTTTTCCTTAGGAAAATTTCTTGGCTTTGAGTTCAGATAAGATAATCAACAGAACTCAAGGGTGTCCTAATTAGAACAAACAAAATGACCTTTGCGCCATTCTGCTAGCACAAGCTAAGACTGAAAAGAACTTTTAAATTCTCTAAAGGTGTTTCAATATGTCGCATGTACATACTGGAAACTGTTTAAAAAACAGTCAAAAAAATAACCTTCTCGGTTTCCTCATTTGCAAAATGAGGTTAAACTTCAGGTTTGTTTCTAGGGTCTTTTTTTTTTTTTTTAACTCTGACATTCTATTATTAAATCACAATCTCCACCTTTTACAAAGCAAGTCTGTAATTATAAAAGGAATTTGGATTTTTAACACAATTTACCTCAAAGTCACAACTTAAAGGTTTTTTTCCACAAGTGAACCTGTAGCTATTGCCTCTTATAATCTCTTAGTTATTGCCTATTCCTTACATATCCAAATTTGCCAATGTCAACATTTAATCTAGAATATCTAGGCAGTGACCTAGTCTTTATTCAAAGGCATCAAGACAGAAAGTTGATTCACTTTTTCAATCAACTCTGTGAGAAAACTTCTACCCATTCTGTTTTCTTTCAAGGATAAGAATAAGAATATTCTTTCCCACCTTTCTTTGTCTTCAGGCCCTATCCTAGTTCCAAATGCAGAAAGACAACTTTACCTCCATTGTTCTTCTTAATTTCCTGCACTTACCACAGATCACCATTTCTACAAGCTCCTTTTAGGGCAAGTTTTCCTCACCACTTACCGACTCTCTTACTTTTACTATTATTCTAAAATAAACAGCACACTAGGAGGGGTGGTACACGTCTGTAATCTCTGAACTTGGGAGGATAAGGCAGGAGCATCACCAAGAGTTCAAGGCCAACTGGGGGCTACAAAGGGAAAGCCAGAAAGCAATGGGGGGTGGGGGGAGACCCAAGTGGAAGAAGTAACATAGAGGGGGGGGAAAAGGAGAACATTATCAGGTATGGGGGGCAGGGGGACAGAAGTGAAGCCCTGAGAGCCAGCAGAAAGAATGGAAATAGGCAACCTCAGGAGGTAGGACGTAGGGGAACCCTCTAGAATGTACCAGAGACCTGGGAAGTGAGAGTAAGGGACACTCAGGACTCAAAGGGAGGGACCTAGATGAAATTCCCAACTGTGGGGAGAGGGAGCTTGGGGAGCCCATCTCCAGTAGAAAGACAGGGCATCAAGTGGGATTGCCATCCCACAGTCAAAAATTTTGACCTAGAATTGCTCCAGTCTAAAAGAAAGGTAGGGACAACAATGAAGAGGAGATTGACCAATCAAAATTGGGATCCATCTCAAGGGGAGGATCCAAGGCCTGGCTTTATTACTAACTTCTATGGAGTGCTTGCAGACAGGAGCCTAGCATGGCTGCCCTCTAAAAGACCCAACAAGCAGCTGAAAGAGTCAAATACTTACACCCATCCAACCAATGGATAGAAGCAGGGAACCCCTGTGGTTGAATTAGGGAAAAGCTGGAAGAAGCTGAGGAGGAGGGCAACCCCATAGGAACCCCAGCTTTCTAAACTAACCTTGACCCCCAAGATTTCTCAGACACTGAGCCACCAACTAGGCAACATACACTAGCCAATATGAGCCCCCCCAACCCCCCCACTCTCCCCCTCACCTATGCAGCAGGGGAATGCCTGGTCTGGCCTTAGTGAAAGAAGCATCTAACCCTTGAGAATCTTAATGCCCCAGGGAGTGGGGAGGTCTGGTGGGGGGGGGGGGGTAGGGACATCCTCTTGGGGAGTGGGGGAGACAATGGATTGGGAAACCGATCTGAGGGTAGACCAGGAGGAGGAGGATAATTGGACTGTAAAACAAGATTGAGGAAGAAAGAAAGAAGGATGGGGGGGGGGGGTGGCCTGGAAAGATAGCTTAGCAGTTAAGAACACAGGCTGCTCTTCCAGAGGTCCTGAGTTCAATTCTAAGCAACCACATGGTGGCTTACAACCATCTATAATGGGATCTGATGCCCTCTTCTGGTGTGTCTGAATATATGAAATAAATAAATAAATCTTGGAAGGAAGGAAGGAAGGAAAGAAGGAAGGAAAGAAGGAAGGAAAGAAGGGAGGGAGGAAGGAAGGAGAGACACCAGAAAATTATAAAATAATTTTTAAAAATCTAATCATTTCCATCTATAGATACTTCTATTGACACTTAACTACTGATGAAGATAAAATTAATCTCAGATTGTTCTAATGATTAAATGAATATAACATTAGCACAAGGGTGGCTGGCTACACAGTAATCATTCAATAAATGTGATTTTCATGATTACTAACAAAAATACTATAATATTTATATCTGTACAATTGAGCTGTAAACTCTAGCAATAAAAATTTACCACATATATTATTAGCTATTTATTCTCTAAGGACTAGGCAGAAAATTAATGTGTTACAGTTAAATTTAAATAGAGCATCAATCAAAAGTCAAGACTCTTAGCAACTCTTGGAATTGATACTGAAACTAATGATAAAGAGGATACAGTTATACAAACGATCTACGGTGAAGTTTCTAGTGAAAGTAGAATATATGGGCTAACAATCCCACGTTTTACGAGTAGATACTTAAGCTCTCACATATAATTCAAAGAGGAAGTAGGCACACTAGTCACTACTAGTGTGCACTGGCAGAATCTAAGAGATTTCTGGTATTAGACTGCCTGGAGTTCAAATCCTCCTATGTGACCTGTGAAAAATCGCTTGCCCTTTTTGTATTCAGATTCCCTATTATATAATTCATGTTAAGACACCACCGTCTGCCTTATACGGATGAAGAGAATCAAAGGACATTTGGTGTAATGTGTGTTTGGCGCAGAGCATCTCGTCTTTCAAACACTGTTATGTTACTGTGACATTACTCAGAAGTTATCTGAAGAAGCAAACTATCATAAATAACATGACTAAAACTTACCATCTAAAAGTGTCAACTGTTTTAAATGTATAGAGGCCCTCACCTCTGAGAGCTAACTACTACTAAAGTCAACTAATGGTTTAATATTTTACAGATTCTAACTAACAAGTTTTTAGAGCATTTTAATATTAATGTTTGAAATTCCACCTGTATCTTGCCCTTACTGGTTTACGTGTAATCACTTAGCATATCACGTGTGGACAGTCATACTATGGTAAAGGAAGAAACAAAACTGCGCTTCTCATACCTGCCATTATTCTATACCTTTGAGCGTGCCATCCGATATAGCAGTCACCTGGGGCCATTTAGCACCTGAAATGTCGCAGATATACTGTGGATGTAGAATTCAGAGCAGATTTTTGAAACGTAATATTAAAAAAATATATGAATTACCTCAATATGCCACGAACATATTAAAATGATGATAGCTTTGGCATATTAAGTTAAATAAAATATATCACTTTCAATATGGCTACTAGATGATTTTAAATTATATATATAATATATTTCTATTGGGCAGAACAGATAGAGGTAATCTTTGAAAATATGTCCCTTAAAAATTAAATTCAAGAAAGAAAGATATATCTTTTGCTAAATATAAATTTCATATGGAATTCCAATTTACACTGAATCAATTTCATCTCACCCTGACCAAATAGCCTATTATTCTATTTTGTTACTATCTTAGAACATTTTTATACAAATATTTTGGTCATGAGTTTTCCCCTCTCCTAACTTTTCCAACCCTCTACCTACTTAACCTCATGCTCTTTCTCTCAAAAAGAAAATTTTTTTTAAATCAAAAACAAAAGCAGAGCAGTGAGGGAAAAATATTAAAAAGAAACTCCTAAATGCCCACTGAAAAATAAATAAATAAACAAACAAACACATTAGTGGCACATATATCACCGGAGCAACCTGCCACTTTTTGACTGAATTTAGGGCCCACTCCGGAAGGTGGAATCCACACCTAATACTGCTAAACTGACGAAGAACCCAAGAAGGTTTTTATTAGCATGTAAGAGATTTGCTCCGAGTCCTTCAAACTGACCAAATTTACTTAGACAATAAAACCAATAAACTGACTTCTAGCACAGGAGCCTTCTACTGAAGAGATTTAGCTGTGACTTACAGTGTTCAAAGCACTACATTGGGAACAACACCTGAACTGGCAAGAGAGCACCTGCACAGGACTCTGCCACACACACACACACACACACACACACACACACACACACACAGTCCAAAAGCACAGAGAGGTAGTCAGAAGTCCCAGAGAGAGAAAAATGGCCTTGGCATTTAAATTAGATGCTGTAGCCTGGTTCCAGTTCTGCATATGCAAATTAAATTTTCCCAAAGTCCCACCAAGCTAGCTAATTATTATGCAAAACACCTTAGAAGTCCACAGGCTTATCTCAGAGACCAATAAACTTACAAAGAGAAGAAGGCAGAGATAGTGCAAAGTTGTACTTCTGAGTCACAAAGGACCTGGAGAAGAGGACTACAGAGAAGTCTCAGAGAGCAGAGTGCAGGAACAAGCCCCAGAGGGAAGAAGGGAACTCAGAAGAGCCCGTGACCTCTTTTTACTCAGAGGAGAAGCTCCCGCATCCCCAGCCTTTTCTGGGAGCTTGTTAGGAATATAGCTCAGTCCCCACACCAGACTGAAAGGACCAGAATCTTCACTTCAACTGTGTCCCCACATGATCCTTAAAACCGCTGTGAGAAGCAGCTGCTCAGCGGCACAAGGTTATTATTTATTATCCATCTATTTCCTTGTGCCTGTTACAGCTAAACACAAGGATTTCTATGTATAATACAGACAGTGAATACTGTGTTCACCTAATAAGTTCATAGGAAATCAGGCTACATGCATACTGTAAGGTTGGTGGTAAATCTGCTCCAAGTGACAGCTAAAGAACTCATCAATTACCAACAGAGTACAGACAACATGGTTATTTGACCTAGAACTAAGATGAACATAAATGATACACACCTACTATATACATACATATATATGTATACATATATATATATATACACACACATACACAGAAAGAAAGTAAATAAATGTAAGACATTTGTTTTACTTTAAAAAGGTAGGAAAGAATTGAGGAAGAAACCCCTTACATCCACCTCTGTTCTCCACACATTGGTATGTGGCACAGGACACATATACACTAACATACAAACAATGCCCATATCTGCTATAACATGTGCAAACACACACACACATACACACACACACACACACACACACACTAATCATTATTTTAAGGGTCAGGCAAAAGAAATAAAAATATAAGAATTCCAAAGTCTGAAGAAATTGATTGCACTCACAAATATCAGTGTTGGTCAATCAGCTGTATGGTTTTAGTGTTGTAGATTCTTTTGGGTGGGAACTGTACTACCACTCCGGGCAGCATTTGCTTCCTCCTCAGCACTGTCCTTCCAACCACTATCAAGTAGGCTATTATTTTCCCCATTTTAAAACGTCCTCTCACTCCATTCTGCTGTGCTCCCCCAATTCCCTTTACAGGAAAAAAAAAAAAACTTTGAAATCTTTGTCAGCAGACATGTCTGTTTCTCTTTATTCACTCCTCTACTCCCTTCTTCTTTCATCGATGATCGATTTCCAGTAAATGTGCACTAATTCTCATTTCCCTTGACCTTATAAGAAGCACCTGACCCACCCTTGTGAAGTCTGGCTCCTCACGTGACACCAATTTGAGGTTTCCCTCCATTTCCTTTTCTTTCTCCTTTACTGCTCAGCCCCCTCTCACCCCTCTACTGTCAGCATCAGCGAGCCAGCAAACCAGGTTCTTAGGACTGAGCCTCTTGTCTTCCCCACTGACAATTACTTCCTTGTGGATTTCACCTGGTCAAAGTATCTGATACAAATCCACAATATTTATCTGGAACTCTCTTTTGAAAGCCAAATGATATCCAAAGCTGAGTTCCTTGTAGGTATTGGGGCTCATGCCCATAATACCAGCAAGTGTGAGACAGAAAAACTGCCACAAGATCAAAGAGAACTTGGGCTAAGGGTGAAACCCTGTCAGAAAAAGGGAGTGAGAGACTAAAGGGAAAAAGTCAAAAACATCTCTTTGATCAAGCGGAGCCAATGGCACGCAAAGAGCGACCTCTCAAACGTGTGTCCATCTCTGCCCTTACCCTTGCCCACTTCGATGTATTCTCACGAGACACAGCTGCTCTAAAACATAGGCCAGGTCGTGTCGCATGCCTGACTGACACTCTTTCAACAGCCTCGCTACTCATGCTGGACACAGCCAAAACCCTTACAGTACTGCAAGGCTATACGGGACGTCTGGTCCTGCCTGCTTAGCTCTTTGCTCCTGAAAGAGAACATGGGTCTGCATTCGCTGTTCCCTATTTTGGGCTGTGACGGCGACTCCCTTGACTGTATCTGAAATGAACTGCAATCGAGGAACGGCGGGCACGCCTGCCTGTGACCCAGATCTTGGGGCTGGAAGGCACAGGCTTCTGATCTGGATCTTGAAGCATAGTGACCATGAAAAGCTTAGGCATGCCTTTAATTGCCGGAGACAGACGCAAGCAGATCTCTGAGTTCAAGGCCAGTCTGGGACAAAGCAAATTCCAAGTAAAGAACAGCTTAGGTGCAGGGGTGGTCGTTCACACCTTTAGTCTGGGCCACACCTTCTGCTGGAGGCCTACATAAGGCCAATGGAAGGAAGAAGGCTCCCTTCATCACCAGCTTGCACTTACTTGCCAGCACATCTGTTAAAACCTACTTCTTCCGGATCCTAGCTTATCCAGAAAAGCAACTAAAACACCTAGTCTAAGCAATTACTAGATTCTTGCATTTCCCATTTGCAGCTGCCCACTGTTGGGTTAGCTGGACTGCAGCCTGTAAGTCATTCCAATAATTACCCTTAAATAGAGAGAGATACTCCATAAGTTCTGTGGCTCTAGAAAACCCTAAGACACAGGCATTCAACATCTCCAACCAACCATGCTTTCAGAGCTCCTATTCTACTAACCTCTAACAATACTCCTGTCCATTATTTTTCCCCAAAAGACTTTGTACCATCAATATTCATTTACACACACACACCTGTTTTGTGACACACCTGTTTAGCTGAAAACAGTAAACACCTGTTTAGCTGAAAACCCAGCACCTGAACCAATGCCTAGAACAGAGAAATAAAGTAAATATTTGTTGGATTACGTGTAGGAATAAAGGAAAGGTGATAGTTTACAGAGCTGCATATAATCTAATATCTCTGGTAACATTTTAAAGTTACATTTGTAAATAGATCATTTTATATCAAACACATATTCAATCATTATATGAAAAACAAACCTCAAATGTGATTAAACTAACCGCTATCATAAAATATGACCCACCATAAAGAAGCAGCTCTCCAAACTCAGATGCTCTGAACACTCGAAGTAGCCAGGCCAAAGTAATGGACTTTGATGTCTTCAGATGAAAGGGAAATTGGTTTATTGTACAGCACTTTATGTTTTAATGATGTATAAAATTTGGGTGTTAGCCACTTTCCGTTAACTTCTGGACTCAAATGCAAAACAAAAAAAAAATGGTATTCTTCAATAGTACACACACAATAAATGAACATGATAGGTCATATTTTTTTTTGTTTTTGTTTTTGTTTTTGTTTTTTGTTTTTCAAGACAGGGTTTCTCTGTTTAGTCCTGGCTGTCCTGGAACTCACTCTGTAGACCAGGCTGGCCTCGAACTCAGAAATCCACCTGCCTCTGCCTCCCGAGTGCTGGGATTACAGGAGTGTGCCACCACGCCCGCCTCAATAGGTCATATTTTTGTGAGTCACTTTCCAGAAGTTAACAGTATCTTCTAGACAAAAGGAAAATAATTTCAGCACCCATTTAAGTGTAGAATTGAATTACCCCAAAAAAGGAGTATATCTGTATACAACAGAGATGAAAAGCAGAGAAAAGTCAAAGGTGATTTTAAAACAAAATATAAAAATGCACTAATTCCTCCACCTTAATATTACTATCATAATACTAATTAGCATATAGTAGGTTTGCTTTTGTTTATTGACTTATATGCACAGCAGAAGCTCCCATTAACCACCATAAAGATGAACAGGCACTGCATAAGACACTCTGGCTAATGCCTGTTACTGCTAATAATCACAGGAAGTTACCACGATTCTGGCAAGCCTGTGAAATTCTGCTCACTTGGAGATTACCAAGAAGCATTTATGCTCACCCCCAAATTGGGATGGTTGTTCTTACTATCTGTTGAAGGTTGGTCTGCTGCTATATATTCAAATGCTAAATACTGGCCCGAGACCTGGTTGCAGTCCAGAGAAGCACTTTCTCATGTATACCAAAAGATGTGATATAAAGTCTGCTCACCAATCTTCTCTGAGTGATTCAAAAGTAGCTGGCAGCCTCTATTACTAGGGAGGATAGAGGTAGGTGGGACTTCAGTTTCTGGGCTGGGGAAGGGGGAGTCACAGGTGGGGGAGAGAGAGAGAGACAGAGAGACGGAAAGATGGGATGGACCAGGAGCACATGTCTGAGAGAAGCATACTCTGAGGACAGCCTGGGTAAGACAGCCTGGGAGCACAGCTAGGAAATCTAGCATAGAAGAATAGATTAAGGGTAATTGTCCATTAATTATGCTAAAGCAAATTAAATGAATCAACAAGACTATGTCTCAATTATTTCGAGGCTTGCCAGGCCATATTTAGAACTAATAAACTATAAGCATAGTAAGAGAGGTTTCAACATAAATGCCAAACAAAATGCTTTAAATAAAATCAGTATGAAGTATTCCTACAAGATTTCTGCTTCAATTTCTACCCTGCCCTGAACAGTTTTTGAATAATGGACTATGACCTGGAAACAAAATCTCTCATTCACCCCTAAAAGAAGACATTATGCCAGGCCCAGTTACACATGCCTATAATCTCAGCATGCAGGAGGTTAAGACAAGAGAACTGCCAACAGTTTTTAAATATCTGGACTGCATCGTGATTTAAGTGATCATTAGATAATTTTATTTGATTTTTAAATTGCCATTATTAAAAGGGAACAAAATAAAGCACTAATACTCATAAAAAATAAAATCCATGATAAAAATATGCCTATATGCACTACCTAGGTAGAGAAAAGAAAATTACTATTATACTTATTACTACCCTGCTAATCTTATTAACATATGGTTTTATAATTAAACCACATTTCACTGACTTAAGTCAGCACATAGATACTGGCCTAATATTTTAAAAATCTTGGCTTTAGTTTCCCTAAGATTATCAAGGTCTTTTACAGCTATAAGCTACATATCTTTACTTGAGTTCCAGTTTTAGAATATCATATTACATCTTATTAAAGTTCTCCCCCTGGCCCAAAACAGGACCCAGCAACACACAAGAATATCAGGTGGCATGAAAGCCTCACCAGGAATGTGGTAAGAAATGTGTCAAGAATGTAAAGGTGGGGATGTGGCTTAGTTCATAAAGTACTGGTCTAGCATGCGCGAAGCCCTGGGTTGATCCCTGGTGCCTTGCAGATGGTGTGTAGTGTGCATGCTTACAGTCCTAGCACAGGAGGGAAAACAGTAAGTTCATTCTCAGCTACATAGGGAGGTCAAAGCCAGCTGACTCAAAATAACAAACCAAGAGAAGAATAAAGGAAGATAAAATCAAAAGGAAGGAAGGAAGGAAGGAAGGAAGGAAGGAAGGAAGGAAGGAAGGAAGGAAGGAAGGAAGACAGGAAGGATGCAGGACATCCCTAAGACCATTTATCACACAGGCAAGCCCAGCACAGTCTCCTTCCATCCAAAGTCTCTGCCGGGAGGCAAAGAGCAAGGTGAGGACTTTCACGGACTTGCCACCCCATCTCTTCTGTTCTAGATTGTTATTTGCAAGAAGAAACTTACAGTGCAAGTCACAGACCTGAAACTTGGCAACTCACAAAAGCCCACGCTGAGCCCAAAAGCAAAAAGTTAGAAAGCCAGAAATCTTGATGACCCTGTAAACTCTAGTCCAGATTTGGACAAGGGTTCCATTATCATCCATCAGGACACATTCACAGTCCATGTCTTCTTGGGAGGCTTTTTGTACTTATCTATTTCATTGTCTGTGATACTTGAATAAATCATTGAGCAAACATTTATTAAATGACCACAATGTGCCAAATCATCAAACAAAGCACTAAAATTTGTCTTCTGACTTCTACATAGTACTTTCACAGGTAGTTACAGACAGATCCTAGAATAGTTTACCACTTAGCAGATATGAGATCTTAAGAAAGGTAATAATTAATAATAATAATAATAATGACAATCATCGTTCTACCCCAACATAAGTATAATTCCCATCCAAAGGTCACAGTCACTGCCCTCTTACAGCTTTTCCATAGAATCCTAAGCCTTTCCCAACAAGTAAATGTTACTGAGGGATTCAATGATGTCATGTGAGGTACAGGGATGTCAAAATACCTTGCCCAGGGTGATACAATTATGTGACAGATTCAAGATGGGAATTAGATTAATATGGGCCTGCACCCTAACCACTGCCTCCTCCTGATATGGGATCTCCTTTACAAGGAAACAGTTTCCTCTTGGGGTTGATCACTTAGTGAATTCTTCAGGAGACTCCAACCAGCCAACCAAAACAATCAAAGTACGGAATGGTGTAAATGCTGTCTATTCCGCTTCGCATCATGCTTTCTTCCCACTCTGTCCATGGAGTTCCATAAGCCTACTGAGCGCCTCCAGAGATTCAGCAACGGCAAGACAATCTCAACACAGCCTGAGCACAGCAGCATAAGCAGGCTTGGCTATGTCAACATCTGGTGATCTCCCATAGGGAAGGATGTTTTTCCCTTGAGAACACATCAAATAAAGAGAACTAACTTCTTAGGCCACCACTAAGAAGTCATTACTGTCTCACTGGGTTAGACCTAAGTTTCCAGGATTCTGATCTTTAGAAAGAATTACATGGAATTCTCACAGAACATGGATGGCCCTTCGTAGTACCATTAAACCAGAATCTTCAGGTATCTCTAGAAATGTAACACTGGGAGAGTCTTGTGACAGGAAGGTATGGAAGACATTACATAGATGATGAAAGAGTAGCATCTATAAAGACCAGCCAGGCTTGACCAGGTGTGGTATCTTCTTTCAGAAGGTAGGTCTCTGTCCATCGGAAACAGCACTGTGTTCTTATACATAAGAGTCTCTAAAGAAATAGTTTAAATTTTCCCTTTCAGCAAACCTATGGATCTCAAAGTCTTCCGAGTTCTGAAATCTTCCCAAGCAGCACAGGCAAAGGTGAAATCTATCTTATAGCTCTGGCTGGCATGAACTCTCTTATATAGGCCAGGCTGGAGTTCCAGCTCACCCAGATTCACCTGCCTTTGCCTTCACAGTGTCACGGCATCCAGTTCTGCCCTCTTTTCTACCAGAAAAAAAAAGCGTAAAAATACTAGTTACGCAATCATTTTGCTCAATTCATCTACTCATTTCAGCAAATATGTAAGCACAATGAACAGTGCCTTGATTAAGGTAAAGAACAATTATTGCAGAGGATGAGAAGTGAAAACGAAAAGATAATTCAGAGGATGGTAGAAGATGCCCGCAAAGCGCACATCACATAGGTCACATGGATCCAGAAACTACCTGAATGGTCTTTCTCCAAAGATGTACGAGTGGCCAACATACATAAGAAAATAAATGTAATATTATCAGACATTATAGAAATACAAATCAAGACCCTAATGAAGCCTATAATTCCAGCGTCTATGAGAGGAGATGGACACCAGTCTGAATATGTAAGATGGACGCCAGTCTGAGCAAGGCTGAGAAGTCTCACGCCGTCACACATACTGGACACACAAAACGTCACACATACTGGACACACAAAAGCAGTGCCAGCCCTGTGTGCCTGACTGAGGAACGACCTGGAGCCTGCAAATGTAGCTGCTTACTTCCTAGCTCTGTCACACAAAGTGTGCGGCTGTATCTCTGACTGTAATATGAAGTACTTTCATTTCTCTACAGGTAGTCATTTTCCTGTTGTCTTCATGCACCGAGTATCTGCTGGTTCTCCAAGACAGTTCTGTAAGACCTCCACAGCTGTCACATCCACCACTGTCTCCCTGGATCTTCATGACTCTGCTCTACAGATTCACAGGTACTTGAAGTGACAGCATCAGATATTCCTTACAGAAAAGAAAGAAGTCAACTAATGTTTTATCATTTCCTTGACCTCTCAAAACAATCGAATCCATTTTTTAATTAAGCCAAACCAACAGACAACCCTCGGGCAGACTAGGCTCTAAAGTTTTTACATTTACATGATTCCAGGTACAAAATATGTTCCTGCTTTTCTCCAAAGAGCTCCTACTGACATACATTTTTTCCTCTTTATTTTAAATAAATTCATCTAATTTCATTTTATTAAAATTTCATATCTCTCATATACATTCCCCACACTGGTGCTTATCAGACATGACGGGGTGAGGACAATTTCCAAAGTCTATGAACACCTAGTCAGTCAGGGATAGATCAGCTCAAGTCAGACAACGGCATCCCTTAAAGCACTGTACTTGAATGCCTCGCTGTGTAGCACCCTAGTCATTAGCTACCTAGGACTTTCCTAAATTCACTCAACTAAATAAAATTTAAAATTCAGTTCTTAAGAATAACCATATTTCAGGTACTCGGTAGCCACATACAGATTCTGGCTACTGAACAAGGGAGATCTGGGACATTATGAATTGGACAGAAAGTTCTACTGAAGTATGCTAATGAGGAGGATAGAGTCCATGAATGTTCACAGGAAGAGCAATGGCAGTATGTACCAACTGTAGAGTTTGACTCTCTTAATGACTCAAGGACTCCACATGTTCTTTGAAGCCTCTTTTAGGTCAGCTTAGGTCAGTAGCAAAACCTGTTCACAGGCACGGCGAATAAATGAGTGATGAATGAGGAGCAAGCACCTTAATTTCTGCCCTACTTTACATAGAAGATATTAGCGCCTGGAAAGCAATGGTGCCTTTTTTTGTTTATTGTGTTTTGTTTTCTCGTGGCGGTTTTATTAGAAGATGTAAGTGTCAGCAGGCCAGGGAAGGAGCTGACAGACCCTGCAGAGCCACCAGAAAGCAATCTGTAAATCTGTCCAAAGGAAACTGAGTCATTCGAGCAGAAAGCGCCAACCCAAGGAGGTCGCATGCACTACTCAAAGCTTCTGCACACACACAGGGGCAGTCACAGGAGAGGCCCTGAAAGGTGGAACAGCCTGATGCCAATGTCATGGTAATTTTCTACTATAAATGTGCTAGAAAGTAATATAATGGCAAAGACAGCAAGCATCTAATTACACAGTCTTTGCCACTCACTCAAAAAAAAAAAAAAAAAAAAAAGCATCCCCTTTCCTCAGTGTCCTGTGACTCTTTCTACCTTGCCCAGCAGCTTCTTGGAAAATAAAGTTTTCAAAACCTTGAATTCCAAAATAGCTAGTAGAATTTTACACACAGAAAAGCCATCCCATTAGTACTTCACCAATGGCCAAGCAAAGGAAGCTACAACTGCTTTTCAACATGTTCTGTTTCCCATGTAGACGGACCAACAGCCACGGGAAGAGGCAAGCTGCTTCATTTCTATATTTTATCTTTACTTAGCACAGGTCTGAGAACAGAAGGCCAGACAAGCAGGGAGCAGCTGTGACCTGATCTTATGAAAGCCTTCTGCTGGTTCCCTAGTCCCCTTTTATTGTTTCAGACACATTTTCAGAGAGCTCTGAGCTCCAGTTCCTGGGAAGAAATAACAAGGAAAAGCAGTCCTCTCTGTGTCAACACCACTGTGGCAGAAGCATCCAGATACTTGTCTGAGGTGATATAATTAGAAATTAGAATAAGCAAGGCTCACATTCAACTTTAAATTGTTAATCTGCTTCATCTTTTACTATAGCTATTTATGACTAAAGGGAACTCTTTAATGTGCTCTGGACAAGAAATTATACAATTTCTATCTCTTGAGCCAAGAAATACTAGTGCCGCTGTTTAAGCCAATAGACTTGGTGATGAATTAGTCTGATAAATTAGTCATTGCCTTTCAGAGCCAAAACCTCAGTTTCTGCAGCACACAGAGCTAAGTGTGAGGACACAGGAAAGGGATTAAGCAAGTCCCTGCTTGAGTTTGAATATCTGCCTCACAGCTTTACTACTGTGGGATCCTGACTTCCAAAATAAAGATGATGACAGCGCTGACTTCTTCGCTATCCATGACAGAACTCAGTAAATATTACCTGTGCCTGTGGCACCTCACTATAAAGAATGTACTTTCTAAAAGTTAGGGCTTGAGATGAAGGCTAAAGGCAAGTCTGCTTCTTAGACAACCTGCATGAAAACAAGTGTCTTCCAAACACAAGGACTTGAGTCTGCTCCTAAAATCATGTTCAAAAGCCAGACCCAATGGTGCACACATGGAATCCCAGCACTGGGAAAGCCAAAACAGGAAGGTCCACTAACCAGCCAACCTAGGATAAATCAGCAAGCTCCCAACCAATGAGACTGCACCAAAAGCGCAGCGCTCCTAAGGACCAGCACCTGATGGCCTCCACATGTGCATGCATGAACATCCGTGCATACATGCAAACCCACAGCATGAAAAAAATACTGACCTAGCCTCAGTCAAACGAGAACAAGTCCCCTCACTCCAAATCCCTAACTCCAGAAATAGCCACTTTAAAAAGCGCACAAGCAAGTTTATTTGATGTATCTCACTGATTTAGCATCATAAATGGGGGTGGGAGGTATTTCAAACAAGATAATTGTTTGCCATTAATTAAAAAAAAATGGCTGCCCTGACTCTCTCACGGAAGGAGAGAGCTGATGGTTTCCAGCTTCCTTAAATCACAGGCATTGCCAAAAGAGAATGATCTGCCACCTCTGTGCCCTAGAGTTTCAACAAAGTCCTTGTCAGTTTGGCAACAGTAATTTGGATTCCAGTTTGTTGACATTCTAGGCACAGCAAAAAATCGTTCTTTTGGTAGGGAAAACAAGCATTGCAAGGACATGTGCTATTTTTGTGTAACTAAGATAGCATAAGCAAAGATTCGTTATTAATGTTATGAGTTACACCTTATTTTCCAACAAGGCATGGTAATTCGGATTGTAGAATAACTTGTCAACCACACACATCAAATCCTCATTATATACTCAGTCACTACAAACAGCAGCAGTATTGGAACTTTGGAAAATGGTCATATAACTCACACACACACAATAGTACTAAGTAATACAGCACCATTTCATTTCTGAATGCACATACAACATCACAAATAACACAAGCTCGCCAGGGCATGAGGACTGAGAACTGACACGCTGGAGAATTCATCAGTATCTTAGTATGAAATCTAGAGAACTTCATTAGTACTCCCTAAAATAAATTAAGGTTAGTTTAACTCAGAACTCAAGAAGTGTGTCTGTAGGGATACAGCTAAGCACTGGCATGGCATACGTCAGCCATGGGTTCAATACTTAGCACTATTTTAAAACTCAAGAAGAAGGGAAGAACATGGTGGAGAACTCTTGCAGCAAACCATGATTCAGGCTAGACCAGACTTCGATAACCATATTTCACATACAGGCTTTGATTACATTTTTTCTTTCCCATCAGCCTAAAGCTCAATTTAGTCTGAATATGTTGCAGACAAACCTGAGAATGACCATGTACTATTTTACTCAAATTCCAAAATATCATCTTTTCATAATTGCCAAGGGCTGTTATCTCCATAATCTTCCTCAAAGAATGCAGCCTTAAAGCCAAAGACATACACATCTTGATTTTTCACAGCTTCGACTCTTAATGAAGACCCAGATTAACCCATTATAGCACTGGTGATTTAGTTTATGAATAATGGATGGCAAATCACTCCAGAACTTCTACAGGGAATTTGTATATACACTAAGCAAGACTGGAAAAGCATTTACTGGGAGAGTAGAAAGTGTATTTGTTCTCTCTCAGCAGGGAACATCCTCTCCCCAACATCTTTTTTAGAAAGCTAACCAACTCAAGCCTACATGGGCCAGGGCTTCTTTTGGGACTTCCAAGTCTATAAGACAGACTCCCTGCTTCCTCGGGGTCCTACTTACAATCTACTCAGAATCTCTCCTAACAAAAAGCAGGCTCCTAGAGAGCACAGATCCTGTCTTATTCACTGGCCAAGGAGCTTGGCAATGTGCATCCTTTGTACATACTCGACCGCAGATAATGAATTGCAGAATGTATTGCCAAAATCCCACTTACAGTGATTTTCCAGATCTATCCTCCTCCCTATACCTGAACCTGGACCCACTCAAAAAAAAAAAAAAAAAAAAAAAAGAAAAAGAAAAAGAAAAAGAAAACCTCTGGGGTGGAAATCCTGGATCCCACTGTCCGGAGAGCCAGAGTCTGAAAAATGAAATCCTCTGCCTGGTGGGTGTTTAACATCCTTCTACATCCAGGGCAATGGCAAAAGTAAACACTTAGTACTTAGGAAACTGACAGCATTGTAAACTCAACCTCTAGTCGGTATTAGCCTGCTTTACAAAAAAAAAAAAAAAATCATAACATCACTTGCCAAGCTTTCTATGAAAAAAAAGTTAAATGCATGTAAAAACAGAATCATTTAAATGTCTTTAAAAGACAGAGGAAATGTTACACAGAATAATCTCCCCGGTCGGTTTTCTCCGTGCAGCAAGGGCTTTCTTTTTTTCTTTCAGACAGAGAAACACGATAGTCCCTCAATCTGAGAGCTGACTCGGCCGACTACCACGGGCACCTTATGCCCTCTTTAACGCTTGCGGTCTTTAGATCTTTAGATCATTGGTCAAGAAAGAGCTTCCAGGTTTCTCCTCCGCAGATGAGGCTTACAAGGCAGAGGGGGTGAATTAAAATCCCGCAACCTTGACAACAAAAAGTTCGCCCTCTTGGATTCCCCCAACAAGCACAAAGAAACAAAACAGCTGGGGGGCGGGGGGGGGAAGAAAAAGAAAAAAAAATTAGTTATCAGAGCACAAAGTGAAGTGGCCCGGGGATCCTGATGGAGCAGAGCAGACGACAAGGCAAAAGAAAGCCCGGCTCAGGTACGGACGCCCGGCACACGCCGCACGCCCTCTCCCTAGCCCGGGTCAGAGGGTGAGCTCACCGCGGCGTTTCTCCCTTCCATCTTCCATCGCCCGCGCGGGGCTCGGGGCCGCGGGGGATGCGGGCGAGCCTGGCTGCGGCGCGGGGAGCCGGGCTGGGAGCGCGAGTGCGGGCAGCTCTTTGTTGCGCGCCCCGGGACGGCCGGCGGCGGCGGCGGCGCGCACCCCGGCGTTAGCGGCGGAGCCCGCGGCGGGCACCCGGGTCGGCCCCCGGCAACGTCAAGGCGAAGGCGGCGGGGGCGGCGCGCCGCGCGGAGGAGGAGGAGGAGGAGGAGGAGGAGGAGGAGGCGGCGGGCGGCGCAATGTCCTGCAGCCCTCAGCTGCCTGTTGCTTTGTCTCCTTCCGCAACACCCCCTCCCCTGAGAAAAGTGAGAGGCGCGTTCGCGGGCGTTTCCTCCCCGAGGGCGCCGCGCGCAGCCGTCCCACCTGGGCCCGAGGGCGCGCGCCCGCGGCTCCTCGGGGTCGCTGCTGTGGGGAGCGAGTGCGTCCGCCTGCGAGGGCGCCCGGGGCCACGGGCCTCCGCAGAGCCTTCAGTCACTGGACTGTGAGGGGATTCGGGGACACCTGCACCATCCAGAGGCTCTAGTCCCTCAGACCAACTTTAAAGGCCCATTCCTCTCGCCCTGATACAGGCTCTCCGGTCCCCATTGCAACCCTGTCAGTGGGACTGTCCCCCAATGAAATGTCACTTCACTGAGTTTCACCCCTAACCCCTGACCTGCTGGAACTTTGCAGCAAAAACAACAGCTGGAATCCACCCCTTTCCATGGTTTAGGTTTCAGTCTGAGTTATGGATGGATGTTGGAGTTGGTGGCCAATATTTCAAGTAAAAGCTATGAGGCAGTGGCCAAGTCCCAACTACCAACTTGTATTTTGTGCTGATTCTTATTCACGGTTCTCTGTTAATACAATTGTCAGACTCCTGGAGATCCAGGAGCCAGAACTAGCTTATCTGGTCTAAAGGAGGCCTAGTCCAAGTAAAGTGGGTTCCACATCAACTTCTTGTTGGATCCACATACCTCAAGACAAGGCACACCTGGACAGTTGTATAGCAGGCCTGTGAGTCTCTTGCAGATCATGTGGCCCATGTGGCCAGTAGAAAATGGCTAGAGGGATATGGCTAACAGGACCAAGTTTAGAATTAGGGGGTAGGGGTCAGATTTCCCGGGACCTGCAGGCCAGTGTGGGCCATCTCTAAGCTTAACTACTATCTGGACATGGAAGCAGGAAAGCTGTGTGAATCATCTACTTTTCTTGACTGACCCATCTCTGGCTGTCAAAGTCAACCTATAGCACCCACCAAAGGAACCAGAATGAGAACGTATACAGGGAAATAAATCCATTCCAGTGTCTGAAAGCTAACTGCTATCCAGGTTTCCCTCCCAGACCAGCAGTAAGGTCAGGTTTATGGGTTGTGACCATCCCAGTTAATGGGCTATTTCTAACCTGTGGATATTCCCTTCATTCTTATGTAAAAAGGCCTCTTGGAAAAAGTCCCTCTGTCCCTCTCCTAAATTCCTGCCTCCTTGACTCTCCCAGGCTGTTCGTTTTGTTGACAAGAATCATGAGTAAGAATTGATACAAAAATGCAGTTGCTACCCTGAGAGTTGGCCCCTGATGTTGTAGCTTTTACCAGGTAAAATAACCCATAATTCATGAATTCAGACAGGATTTCACATCGGCTTGACTTACACTAGCGTATTAATTGAGGGACCTGGAACTAGCCCCCATAAAACCCAGGAACCCAGTTCAAAGGATCACAGTTGTTCTCAAGTTCAGTGTCAAAACCGAGAATTCACCTCTGTAAACAGGAAAGAGGGCTCTCTGGGGAGGTCTCAACTATAGACTATTTACTTCACACAAAGCATGCTGGGGTTCCAATCCACAGCATCCCCATAGCATCCCACAAAAGGAAGAACCAGCCAAACGACAATGACCCCCAAAGCATGGGTTAGCTAGTGTATGCTTACTCAAGACAGTATTCTTCCGTTAACTTAAGCCATGAGCCAAATTATGATATGTGGTATGGAAGGAAACAGAAAACCTATTGCAAGGAAGACTACAGACACAAAGTGCTAGAAGACAAAAGGAAAAATGGAAAGGGTGAGATTCTGCCTTGTAGTGTTAACACATAGATATCTGAGTCTAAAGAGCCCAAATTCTGAAATATATTCTTGCTACTGAAGTGAGTATTTAAAATGAAGAAAAAAGGAAATCATACAAATTTCTAAAAATTGACACCACTAAATGACTTGTTTGCTTGCTTGTTTGTTTGTTTATGAGACAGGGTCTTGCTGTATAGTTCTGGCTGGCCTGGAACTCACTATGTGTGTAGACCAGGCCTCAAACTCTAAAAAGCCCACCCACCTCTGTCTCTCAAGTGTTGCTGCAACCAGCTGCCTACAGACTCTTGATTACCACTATGGAATGATTTCTTAATAACTTCATTGAGACCTAATTTATATGCCCCAAAAGTGACCCATTTAAAACTCACAATTAGTAATTTTTACCTTATTAGCAGAAAAAATACAAACATCACCAGAGTTAATTTTAGAATATTTTGTCATCCGCAAAGGAATCTTACTTTCTACACCTATGTTATCATCATTTATTCTATTCTTAAGGGAGTTCTCTCTTCATGAACATTAGAATAATATATGTTTGTGTGGTATGATGCCAGATTTTGGAAAACCTATCAAGTTACTTTCACAGCACAGTTTTCATATGCAGTGCTTAGTGGTAATGTTCAGTTTTAATAAGAATGAAAGGAACTGTCTGAGAGTATGCAAATATTCTACTTGGGTGATGTCATATTAATCAAAACATCAAATTTTATACTTAAAAGCTATTCACTGCTCTGGATATAAATTCAACCTCAAGTATATATATATATATATATATATGTGTGTGTGTGTGTGTGTATGTATGTATATGTATGTATGTATGTATACATATACACACATATATATATATATAATCAAATGACATATATATTCATATTTGATTCATATATATATTGAATCAAATATATCTATTGAATCGAATGGCATACTCAAGTGAGATTTCAGTTGGAATGAGAGGGCAGTAAGCTGAGACTAATATATATGTGTGTGTGTGTGTGTGTGTGTGTGTATGTATGTATGTATATGTATGTATGTATGTATACATATATACACACACATATATATATAATCAAATGACATATATATTCATATTTGATTCATATATATATTGAATCAAATATATCTATTGAATCGAATGGCATACTCAAGTGAGATTTCAGTTGGAATGAGAGGGCGATAAGCTGAGACTAAACAAAACACTCTTCCTTGAACCAGGTAAAGGCTGAATACGCAGCATATGAATGTCCAAGTCCATCGATATTTTCCCCTCCAAGAGTCACAAGGCAAGCTTCTTATCCCAAATGAAAGCCAAGGTTAGGTATTAAAAAAAAAAAAAACACACAGAGCAAAAACTAAAGGTGAAAGGTTGCATGCAACATGTGAACCCTAGAATTTAGGCACAACTCATTGGCTTATTTTTCTTTTCTCTGTTACAGGTTTTGACAATGCATAAGTGTGAATCATTTTGTTTTACATATATAACACATTTGAACCAAAAAAAAAAAAAAAAAAGGTGCTCATTGTGGTCTACAATTCAGTCTTTGTCTTTTATTTGTTTAGTTACTTATTTCACAACCCAAGAAGACTCTTAGATAATACATTTAAAGAAAGAGGAGTTTGTTGCTAATCACATACAATATTAGTTTACAGAATCAGAAGGCCTTCAACATATGCTTTCAGTGTATAGGTGGGGTACTTGATGAACCACACACCAACTGCATACAACCAGTTCCCAGAGGAGGGGATTGCCTATGTTATTTCTACCTCCTGATCCTGCCCCTGTCCACAATGGTGCTTCAACAAATAATTGTTGGCATGAAATTTTTCACTACCCAAGGGAGAATGATTCAACTGTAGTGATGATTTGGGTTTCTTTAAAAAAAACACTGAAATATTATAAGAATATGTTTTCACTTTAACCCCAGGTGTGGGAATATGGGGTTGCTTCACAGCAGCTAATGCAGAACCATGATTTTGCCAGATACACGTTTGGAATTTTCAGAGGATATATAAAGCTAGGTCCCCAAGAGGTAAGTGGGTTGGGGGATATTGGTTGTTCACTGTTAGTTGCAGAAGAAGGAGGAGGGGAGGGAAAGCGGAGGAGGAGGAGGAGGAGGAGGAGGAGGAGGAGGAGGAGGAGGAGGAGGAGGAGGAGGAGGAGGAGGTAGAAGAGAAGAAGGAGGAGGATAAGAAGAGGAAGAGGAGGAAAAGGAAGAAGAGGAGGAGGAGGAAGAGGAGGAGGAAGAAGAGGAGGAAGAGGAAGAGGAGGAAGAGGAGGAGGAGGAAGAAGGGGAAGAAGAGAAGGAGGAGGAGAAGAAGGAGGAGGAGGAGGAGGAGGAGGAAGAAGAAGAAGAAGAAGAAGAAGAAGAAGAAGAAGAAGAAGAAGAAGAAGAAGAAGAAGAAGAAGAAGAAAAAGAAGAAGAAGAAGAATTAGATATCCTGAGGGTGAAGATCAACTTGCCCCAAGGAACTCAATGGCAGTATCAGTAGGCAGTAGTCTAACAATAATGTTAGCCCCTTGCCCCTCTATCCTTTCTTTCCTCTCCTCTCTAGTGTTAGGGGTTGAAAGGGTAGAAAAAAAGTGGAAGTGAGTGGAAGAAAGAAGAACCTTCAAAAGCAAAAAAGCAAGTTACATTCAGCATTACCTAAAATTGTGTTGTGCTTAAATTTCTTTTTTTTAAACAGTTTTTAAAGATTTATTTATTTGTTATATGTAACTACATTGTAGCTGTCTTCAGACACCCCAGAAGAGCCCGTCAGATCACATTATGGAAGGTTGTGAGCCACCATGTGGTTGCTGGGATTTGAACTCAGGACCTTCGGAAGAGCAGTCAGTGCTCTTAACCACTGAGCCATCTCTACAGCCCCATGTGCTTGAATTTCAAGAGCTCAAGATGATACTGAGAGGCTACATCTGAGCAAAATTCACCACAATGTGCTGGGTGTGATCTCATGAATGCTGGATGGACATGAGGACTGAGAAATAAGAAACAAAGGTCAAAAATGTGGTTAGCATGCTCGGGAAAATCAGAGAAATGCAAAAGAGTAGATACCACCTGACTTGTGGGATTCAAAAATGTCAGATCCAAGGGTGCTGTGAAGTGACAAAAATGTTCAACTCATCTTTCCCTATGACCCAAATAATTTAGGCTAAGTGTGGTACAAAACAGCATTAATATGCATGCGTTGTTTAAGGCGTGGTCTTGTTATATACTCAGGTTATCTCAAACTTGTGATTCTCTTGCTTCTGCCTGTGCGTATATGTTTACAGTTGTGCACTAACACATCGAACCTCCACTTATTTCTTTATTATCACTTATCTGGGTCAGTATTCTTTCACCCATTTGTGTGATATTTATTAATGTGCATTATATGCTAGCTACACTTAAAAGACTATAGCAATACACAAAATATCTCTTCTCTCAAGGAGCTTACAGTCTAACGAACTTGAAGAAACAGAAAATAAGTCAGTAAGTATAGGGTTTGCCACATAAAGCTGTCTTTGGAAGAAAATTAAACACACAAGAAGGATAAGGAGTTTGGGGTCTGAGACAGTGAGTAGGTTGTGCAAAGAGTTTTCAGGGAAGACTTCACTGAATGGGTAAAATCCTCATTTACATTTGTATGAGAGTCATGCAAATGTAAACAACTAACTGGGTTAAACGCCTGAGGTCCTCCTCAGGAGTGTATGTGCTCAGCACTGCGAACCTAGAGCTCAGTAAGAAAGAAGGAGCAGGTAAGGCTGGAGGGGTCTTACAGGCTGCTGTAAGGGTCTAGGCTTTTAGCTTTCCCTGGAAGATTTCAGGCAAAGGACCAGTATAATCTGATCTCTTCTTCTTTTTTCTCTTCTGGGATGCCCCCGTGGGATGTGCTGGAAGCAGGGAGATAAATTAGGAAGCTATTAAAACAATCCAAGTAAAATGCAGTGCTGGTTTAGGTCAGAGTGGGAATAAAAGAACTCATCGAAGAAGTGCTCAGTTTGTGGTTCTGTTTTAAGGTGCTCATATCTGAAAGACTGGTTCTCAGCAGCCATCTCAGCACTAGGGAATAAAATAACCATCCATCTACAGTGTTGGCCCTATCGCTTCTTCCACATTGTGAATATTGGTCAATCAGTTCTCCTGCTCACCTCCCCTGTGATGTCCAATCCAATAGCTACGTGTGATCAATTACATTCCAATGAATTTCAAGAGAATTAAGTTTAAAAATTCAGGTTCTCGGTCTCTAAAGCACATTTCCCACATGCTATAGCCGCAGATAGTTTGATGGCTATACTATTTAGACAGAGTAGACCTGAACCATTTTTGTCAGTTTAGTCTACAGACAGTCTCATAGAGTGCTAGGCTCAGAGAAAGGTAATAAATGGTGCTGCTTATTTTCCCAGACTGTACAGATTCTGAGTACAGTACAGTCTCCTCTAGCTGATTCACTCACTTTTCTTTAACTTGATACATAAATAATACAAATTCAATGGGTAATGCACTTTAAAGTTGTAAATAAAATTCTTTCCTTGATTATCAATAGGTAATGCACTAAATACCCTGACGATACAGGCTCCTAATCAGCCAGAAAGTCAGGATGGCCTGTGATCCCAGCACTTAGAGGTAGAGGTAGGAGGCTCAGGAGTCAAAAGTCAAATAAAGAAGAATATCTCAAAGCAGGCAAAGAAGATGATAAATGGCTCCTACAGTATATCAGGTTGCTAGGCTGTTTGTTAAGCAACTTGGTATGTTGAAGGTATTATTATGTTACTTAACATTTTCTTGTTATTGTTAAAACAGAATCTAACTATTATCCAGGCTGTCCTGTAATTCATAGATACAGTGATCCTCCTGCCTCAGCCTCCCTAAGTAACTGTGACTGCAGGCATACACCACTATAGCCAGCCGAGTTAGGATAGTCTCAATTTAGGCCTGGCTTCTTGTGGTGTAACCCCGTTGTAAACTGAGGCCTATCTGTACTATGTACCAACCTTAAAAACAAAACCAAGTATTAATATGAGTACACAATTAATTACATTTCCCTTCTTTACTTGTATCCTCAGTCAATGTATCATCAAACAAATCCTGACGACATTTGAGAAAAAAAGTCCCCATTTTCCTCCAGCCACAAATTTCCAGAATGATTCAATGATGAAGAGCAATGGATTCAAGAATAATCTTGGTGTACAGGGGGATTCCATAGAAAAACACTAGCTTTAGCTAAAGTCAATATTTTACTTTCAAATTGTTCCCAAGGTAGAAATGAATTATGGAAATTACCTATTCCAGTTTGTGTTTAAATTATAAAAGTTCCTTGGAATGTTTCCAAGTAGATGGCACAGCGGGGCAAAGCAACTGCTCTGTAGTCAGTGACAAGAGAAGGCAGCGAAAGCTGTGTCAGGGAACAGCCCCAGCTCACGCTTGGTCTGACCATCATAGGATCTTTGTCCTGGTTCCTGGAAGAAAGCTCTTAAAATCTGTGGGGATTTCTGAGTGAAAGGCACCCCTTTAATACCACCTGAGCTAAAGCTGATGAGGGAAATTAAAGGTGGGTGCTTTAGACCCCTTCAGGTTGAGAATGGTCCTCAAAAAATCACTGGAACCCTCAGCCCAAACCATCCACTGACCTTGAGGGAAGGGAGAAAGAATTGGAGACTGGTATTAGTAAAAACTCTTAAAATAGGGGCAAGCAATACATGGCAAGACACACACAGACACAGACACAGAGACACAGACACACACACACACACACACACACACACACCCGGGGGGGGGGGCATGCTTTAAAAAAAAAATTTAAAATGGGCTGGAGAGATGGCTCAGTGGTTAAGAGCTCTGACTACTCTTCCAGAGGTTCTGAGTTCAATTCCCAGCAACCACATGGTGCATTACAACCATCTGTAATAGGATCTGATGCCCTCTTCTGGTGTGTCTGAAGACAGCGGCAGTGTACTCACATACATGAAACAAACAAACAAAATGAAAAAATAGAAAAAAATGAAAAGATTAAAAAAAATTAAAAAGGATGCTGCTCATGGACTGGACTGAAGCCCCCAGCACATGTGTAGCAGATGTATGGTTTGGCCTTCATGTGTGCTGGGGGGGCGGGGTGGGGGAGACATAGGAGGGAGGAGGTGGGAGGGGGAAAGGGGGGAAAGGGAGGGGGAGGCAAGGGGGGAGGAAAGGGGGAAGGGTGGGAGGGAGGGGTGCTGTCTCTAATTCTGCCATCTGTATGTGGATTCTGTTCCCCTAACTGAGCCGCCTTGTCTGGGCTGCAGTGACTTGATGGGCCAGGGTGGACAGGTAACCAGGGGGACCTCCTCCTTCTGAGACAGAAATGGAGAGGGAGAAGGAGGAGGGGCTGTGTGAGCAGGGTGGGGGGAAGAGCTGTGTGAACAGGGGCTGTGTGAACAGGGGCTGTGTGAGCAGGGGGTGGGGGTGCTGCATAATGACTCAGCAGTTAGAGCACCTGCTCTTTTCCCAGAAGACCTAAGTTCGATTTTCAGTCCCTGCACAGTAGCTCACAACCATCTGCATCCAGTTCCCAGGGATCTAATGCCCCTTTTTGGCCCCCCAAGCCCATGTCAATGCATATACACATAGGCAAAATATCTTTTTCAAAATAAATTTTAAAAAATAAAACTTCTGAGGGAAGAGACTTGGTGAATCTGAAATTTAAATACATGGTGTATTAGGAGGCTGTGGAAAGCCGGAGTACCACATCACAAAACCAGACTGACAGCTTTCCAGAAGGCGGAAGTGTGTGTAGGTCTAGCGGGTATTGTGGCAGTAGAGCACTGAACAGTTTCCTCAGGGGGCTGCGTATTAACACTCAACAAGTCAAGATGAAGACTACTCCTGCCACAGAGCTGCTTGTCCTGGGAACCTCTGGCTTACTCAGAGTCAACGTCAAACACTGGCCAAATAGAACTGTTGTATTCTAACCCCTCTTTTGCGCGTTAGGGTCAAACAACAGCAGCAGCAGCAACAGAACACGGAAGCTTCTACATGAACAGCCATAGCTTACTGTGTCATGGCCGACCGTTCGCTATGCTGCTGGCCCGCTGCTCCTTGCAGTGTACCCAATAAAGAGTTCTTTATTGAGAGAACGGACTACACAGGGCTATGGAATTTGGGGGGAGGGAGTAAAACTAAATATGATGACTGGGGTAACATATAACTCTATATTTTTTGAAGCACATCAGACAATACATAAAATTAGTGAGTTTTATATTTCGAGGTACTGGAAGGACTGCAAAGGATCATGGGCTATTAAGCAACATCGATGAGTGAATAACTTCCACCATCTGCAACTCTGACCCACCACACAAAAAAAAAACACATATCATTTCTTTTCCAGCACTGAGCATTTTGCTAAGAACATAGAACATAGGAGATATTCACCAAATGACTGTGAACAACGAATGAACTCTCTCTCCTTATTTTGGATGACATACTATTTGTTTAAGATCTCCTTTGGTTGTAGTAGCTCTAAAGAAATATAGTTTAGTGACTACTGTCAACAAAGTATATATATACGTTTAGGCATGTTTTTTGGTAGGTGTGTATATGTGTGTGTATGTGTACATATATATAATATATGGTTACATAATAATATATGTAATATATATATATAGATACGTACATATATTTTTAGAAGAAAATGAGTTTCTAATTAAATATACTTACAAGGAAACTATGTCTAGAACACATTATAGGTGATTTTATAAAAATTTAGGAAAAATAATACTAATTCCTTAAGAACACATTTTACAAAGCAAGTGAAAATATTTCTCAATTTATTTTGTAAGGTCAGCACGTCTTTGGTACCCAAACCAAATAAATACAACAAAAGAAAAAAAAAAAAACAAAAACTGCAGACCAGTGTCTATTACCAAACTTGATGTAGAGAAAATAATTAGCTAAGTGAATGCAGCAACGTATAAAATAAGTAATTATCACGCATGTTCTTGTACCCTCCTAGATAAAACACCTACATATTGAAGACTAACCCAACATTAGTAAATTTAGAAACAGGGTCTTTAAAGGGTTAATTAAGATTAAATGGAGTTATAAGAGTAGATTGTCAATCCCATAGGACTCATGTCCTCAAAAAAATGGGCAAGATATTCTTTGATCTTGGGCAAATAAATCTAATAATTTAAGCTATTGTCTGAAATATTTTGTCATATCTCCCAAGCAAATAATATATGTCACCGGGCAGTGGTGGCGCACGTCTGTTATCCCAGCACTCTGGGAGGCAGAGGCAGGCAGATTTCTGAGTTTGAGGCCAGCCTGCTCTACAGAGTGAACTCCAGGACAGCCAGGGCTATACAGAGAAACCCTGTCTCAAGAAAACCAAATCCAAAAAAGCAAAAAAAAAAAAAAAAAAATATATATATATATATATATATATATATGTGTGTGTGTGTGTGTGTGTGTGTGTGTGTGTGTGTGATGAACAAATGGAGTTTATCATACTAATGTAAATTGATTTAGAACTTAAAATCAACTAATGTAATTTACCAAATTGCTAGTTGCAAAAAACAAACGAACAAACAAACCAAAAATTTAAAAATGTACAAAATTAAGTATTGGACCAGTACAAAAAACATCTTAAAAATAGGTAGGTATTTTTGATAGGCTTTTCATAACATAGTTGCAAATCTTTTAATTACAAACACATTTGTTTATCATTACAAACACCTTATAGCACTACATAATAATGACTTACTATCGAAACTGAATTATGTTTCAAGAGCTAAGAATAAATTCAATAGATGTAAACATTTCTATGTATCTCCGTTTATTACCATGGCAACCAATTAAAATAAGTGTGTTTAATTAGTTGTTGATAAAGCACTCAGTTACTATTAATAGATACCCAGTGTTTAGAATTGCCTCTCATACAATTATCATAAGTGGTGCCCTGCTTATTTCCAGAATAGACCAATTCAGTTTATATTACTAGTAATAATATCTTTTTTTTTTTGCATTAGGTTTTGTTGTTGTTATTACTACTTGTTCTGCTTGTCTTAGCTACTTATCTGTTACTGTGATAAAATACCATGACTGAAAGCAACTTAAAGAACTTAGTTTATCTTAGAATTCCAGAAGGATAAAGTGCATCATGGAGGAGAAGGAATGATGGAAGAGAAGGATGCCGGAAGGAGCAGGAATCTAGCTGGACACCTAGCACACAAGAGGCAGGAACAGACTATAAACCTCCAAAAGCCACTCCCAGTGACACACCTCCTCCAGCAAGGCAGCACCTTTGGCGGGTTCCATAACATTTCCGAATCGTGCCACCAACTGGGAAGCAACTGATCAATTCTATGAACCTATGGAGGACATTAAGACAACAATAACTGTGATCTGAAAAATTAATAATTGGCAGTGATGTATGCTTGTAGATAGACCGCTTGAAAGGCTGAGAAGTAGAATTCTTTGTATCCAGAGGTTTAAGGCCAGCATAGGTAACAGAGAGGCCAAATAATTAAGTAAATCAATAATCAACTATCTATTTCTTGACCAAATCTTAACAAATAATATATATTCAACAAAAAAATAAAGTTAACAGAATGATAATTGATGTTTCCTGTAGAACTTTAACAGGGTTAGGGAATAGAACCTGAGGTTTTACACACGCTAGGCAAGAGGTGTAGCATTGAGCTCCGTTCTCAGCCATTGCTTTCCTTTTTATTTTTACATGGTATCTCACTGTGTTGCATGGTCTAGCCTGGAACTTTTGATCATCCTACCTCAGCCTCCCAAACAGCTGAGACTACAGACTTCTGCCACAGGACTTGGAAAAAAAGACACCCTTTAGTGGTCACTATAATGTTCAAGTGCTAGAGATGTACTCTCTACTTCTATACTACTGAAAGAAAGATCTAGAGATTGTTGGGGGGTATAAAACTAGAGAAATAAACTATACTATCCTCCTGGGGATTTTTTTTCCAGAAATGGCACAAGTGGTTACTTGTGGGGAGTAGTATTTCTCTTTCAAAATATCATCACCCTCCCAAGGCAAGCTCTGTGTAATGTTTATTCATTACAACTAAAACATCGACTCACCATGCAGATGGGGCACAATGACAAGCTATCAGCCTCTCCTCTTTACTGACTGTCCCCATGCCTGTTCTAGGTGGACATTTTGCCACCATCATGGCTCATTACCATGACTTATTGAGTCACCAAGAATGTTAAAGCTCAAATGACGTCATGCACTTCAAAGTGGGAAAACACAGTGTAGGGGAATAGCAGGACAGGGAAGCTGGAGGGGGTTGATTGGGGAACAGGGGGAGGGGAGATGGCTTATGGGCCTTTGTGGAGGGTGGTGACCAGGAACAGGGAAATCATTTGAAATGTAAATAAAGAATATATTACAATAATAATAATAATAATAACAATAATAATAATAATAATAAACATGGGAAAACCCACCAGAAGTCTTCTAGGTAAATTCCCTGAAATTTAAAGCGGATGTATTTGCAAGTGAAACAAAACAGAAACAAACAAACACCAAAGTACGGTGTATTTACCCTAACTCAGCTACTGGGATACAAGAGCCTTGAGCTGGACTCCACCAGGGTCCACATGGCCGCATTCAGCTGGAATTTCGAAGTCTTATACACTAGCAAACCATGATACTCACAGGTCTGCAGACTATATCATAAGCCTTTGGTAGGGTGTGTTTGTGTATTTAGAAACAGAATCTTCCTGGAGTCCCTGCCTATCTTGGACCTCACTCTGTAGCCCAAGCTGACCTCAAACTCAAATACTACTTACTGCCTCAGTAGTACAGATGTGGTGATTACAGATGTCAGCCAGTACAGCCGGAATAGCTAGGTCTTTTTAAATGGATTAACTTTACTAAAATAAGTACCATAAATGAAGTGATTTCCAGTAGTGAGTACATGGTTAGACCTGGGATTTTCTTCAGGTGGCAGTTCATCCCAGTCCTCGTCTTCAGCATTTCTATGCCCAGAGTAACCCATCTCTTTAATGATGTAAGTCTTAAATGTTCTTTAGCATCATCTGAGCTCAGGCCCTCCTCCTGCTACACAAATAGAATTTACCTGTGTTGCTACTTTGTTTCCAACCCAATTCCCAGGTAAAAGAAAGCTCAACTCAATCAGTTAACAAGACAAGCTACAAGCTTAGATTGGGTGACCTCCCACTACACTACTCCATTTCCATCTATCTTATCCTGTATACCTGGCCGTTTCCCCAGGCCAAGAGCTTCTCTCTTTCTCTGCCACCTCTCCATTGATCCCCTCTCACTCCTCCCCTCGACTCTCAGCTTCTCCCCCTTCCTCCTGCCCAATCATTGGCTCAAGCGTTTATTTGAAAAGTTAAGGTGGGGAGAAGGTTCACAAGGCAACTCCTCATCTGGAGCCCCTCTGAGGAGTGGAATTAGCATCAAAATACAAGCCCAGGGCTATCCACAACACTTCCCCCTTTCTGTCCAATTAAAAGTCTCTTTTATCTCAGACATCAATTGAACACAATTATTATCATTTTGTAATTTATAATGTACAGGATAGACCTAACACCCAGTCAATCATTTTCTATCAATTAAGTAGTACCCCTGTCATCTGTTCAAACTTAAAAGAGTAATAATTCTACACCTGACTCATCTTAGTTACACAGTCTGAAGAGGTAATACTTGTTCATGGCCATAACCAGATGAGAGAGAGGATGCAGCGGGGACTCAGGGGGGGAAGCCTTTCAATCATAATGGGCTTGGACTAAGGTTATATTATAGAAATGGTACAGCTTGCTTGAAGGACAAGAGCCAGGTGATCCAAAGAGAGTGTTTAAGAAAGGACTGGTAGGTAGGTCAGAAGGACATTGGGTTGACATATCCAATGCATTAGAGTTCATGTGTAGTAGAATATACCTTAGTAGATTTTAAGTTGACTTGATCTCATTTTTAAAGGACGATTTATGCTCTGGTTTCTCTTTAGATCCTACAATTCTTCCCACCATCTTAAGATTATGTGCTGCAGTGTGGGAACTATATCACTGGTGTTATGGGAAAAGAGTAACAAGAAGACCTGTTAAGATTTGCTAGAATCAGCCTGCTAAGAGGCTATGGGGGTATGGACCAGAATATATTGATAATATAAGTAATGTACTTGCAGCATAAGCTAATTTGTGAAGTAACATATATCCCTTGTCACTGGTGGTATTCCAGAAAAGGGAAGAAAATCAGGAATGAGGCCAAGAAATTATTCTTGAACTATTTAGGATTTCCAGTATCATACTCTGAAATACATTGTGTGGCTTCATCTCATTTATATAAAAATCGCCTTCTATTTGGTTCACTATGTTTTCTAACTCTGAAGCAAAATGGGAAGTACATGGCTTCAGAAATAGATGACGTGGAACAGAGCTGGCCTAGTGAATGCACTACCTGTGTTTATTCATATGATCTGAATATGATAGGGTGTGTTGCCATAGGGACGGTGTCTATTACATGATATTCATTTAAATTGTCTGCATGGGGTAAGAATTTATTGTGTCATCTTTCATCATACATAAAAGTGATACAAATCATTGAAGATCAAGTAAGAGACTATGCGGAAACAACCATGAAGAAATATTTCTACATAGAGATCCAAATTGTAATTTATGTGAAAGTCGGTTCAGAATGTACAATGAAATAATTTCTACTACTATGTAATTTCACTTTGAAAAGATGGCTGTGGAAAAGCTAATACTTTGGGGAAATGCTATACATTCTGAACTAACCTGGATCATTCATAAAGACTGTTCAAAGCTATAAGGCAATAGGGACTAGAAAAGCATAGGATACTACTAAATGCAGACAGCTTTTGAATGGATAAGAGTAGAGCAAGGGTCAGATCCCAACACTCTCCAAACTAGAATATCTGGATATTTTCAGCAAGAGTTTTCCAGTGAATTATATTTTCCTGTTTTAAAAAACAGTATAATTGCTATTACTGTTTCAAGACTGAATTTTCCTATGTGGTTTCACAAGGAGGATCAAAAGATCAAAGAAACATACTTAGGAAGGGAAATAATGACACAGAGGGACAATCAGGACTTCATTTTGTTTGAA
The DNA here is from genome assembly GCF_947179515.1 of Apodemus sylvaticus. Lineage (NCBI taxonomy): Eukaryota > Metazoa > Chordata > Mammalia > Rodentia > Muridae > Apodemus > Apodemus sylvaticus. Next base: position 65,763,109 of record NC_067489.1, read on the forward strand.
ATCCCAGTGAGAACTCTCTAACTTGTATATTTTTAAATTCATTTTAATTCACATCATCAAAGAAACTTCAAGAGAAAATAGAATTTCTCTTCATTAAAATTGCTTAGTTTTGTGTGTGTGTTTAAATGAGAACAAAACAAAACTAATGAGAAGCAGATGAATGAACATGTGGTTTAACAAACCTTCAGAAGAGAAGAGAAGGAAAGGGCTTTAGATCCCCAGGATGCATAGACAACATGTATCCCTATAGCCTCTGCCTGTACCCCATCTTGGTTTCAAATTCCAAAGTGATTTTCCAGCTGACCTATCTTCTAGGATTACATTCTGCAGAAAGATATTTTCCTTCCATGTGCTCAGTGTAATGTTCTGTTATGGCTTCCATATGAATGGAGGTCCTGACATATTCCCCAAGGTAACCCGCACTCGGTATTCATATGTACACATATATGACCCTGGCCTACTTTTCTGTGCATTGTGGTATCTGGTGGTCAGAGCTTGCTAAAAGCTCCCTCATCTCAGTCTTGTTGTAGAACTGGGGTGTTGTTTGTTCTGTATAGTTGCCAATATCTCGTATATACTTGATGACTTTGGTAAAGAAACCAACAAGTTGGGATCCTGCCTGTTATTTCTGTGGGCTACTCTTAGGTGCATGATTATGGGTGGAAATACTGTGGCAATTGCATCGCATTTCAAACAGATGTTAACCACATATGATTTTTCTTTAAGACCTGAAGCTTTTCGTTTCTTGCTGGACATGCTTCTGGGTCATAGGTCCACTGACAAAACCAGAGGCACTATGTTGTGGAGGCAACCTTGTGGGCTAGGCTTTACTCTTAATGACAGGGCTCAGAGCCACCAGGCAACTTTGATGCAGTCACAGTGAAAAGCAAGCATGTCCTGGGCTACACAGGCAGCATCTAGGACTCTGCTGTTGTTTCCCATCTGGCAGCTCCTGGCCAACGCCTATCACATTCTGTTGTTTCTCTTTACTGTGCTTCCCTTTCCCTCTCCACCTCACACCTTCCTGACTTCTTAAGTTCACGGCGTGTACTAATGACAACCCATATCTTCAGTTATCATTTGCCTTCTCTGCAGCTGCCTGGCTTGGTGCTGTGAGCCTGAGAATTAGAGATTATTGAGAATATGGATGTCAGCCTGGCTTAGTCTAAATGAGTCATTCTACACTGAAATCCACTTACTAAACTGCAAATGTGTAAATCCCAACACAGTTATTGAATAAGATTATACAGATTAGCTTATAGGATTTTTCTAGTACAGTCCCTTACATGTAGTAACAATTTATCTTAAAAGATTTGTAGAGGGGGCTGGAGAGGTGGCTCAGCGGTTAAGAGCACTGACTGCTCTTCCAAAGGTCCTGAGTTCAAATTCCAGCAACCACATGGTGGCTCACAACCATCCATAATGAGATCTGACGCCCTCTTCTGGGTTGTTTAGTGAAGCTATAGTCTACTTACATATAATAAATAAATAAATCTTAAAAAAAAAAAAAGATTTGTAGGGGAAATTTTAATCTACCAACTTGGATGCTCTGGCAAGGAATCACAACCAAAGACCTTCTAGGTCTGTGTGATCAGGCTGGAATGACACAACTGGAATCCCTCTGGCTGGAATTCAGACATGATCTTAGTACACATCTTAAATCCCAAACAAGGAAGGTAAAATGACTTTGTAGAAGGAAGCAGCCATGTTTGAAAGTGATGTCTAATTGAGGGGCTGGCAAAGTGACGAATCAGAGAAAGATTTGACAGAACAAGTCAGAGATAGGATCAACTCTCAGGAGAACGGACAAGAAAAGAAGGAACTTACTAAGAGGGCAGAATGAGTCAGTGTGGAGGGCAGTTCACTGAGTGCAGTTAAGTCCCATTAAGTTCATGCAGTTATACTCAGTTTCTCTCAGATCCTGCAGTCAGTTTCATTTCAGTTTGCGGAATTCAGAGGCAGTTTTTCCAAGAAGAGCAATTTGGCAAAAGACTGAGAGAAGCCAATTTGAATCAGTCAGCTTGGAGAGGCGTTTCGAGCCAGAAGAACAGAGGTGAACCACCCAGCCAGAGTTCAGAAAGAACTAGAAAGAGTGAGCTTATTCAGCAGTAAGCCTCTGAGACGACAAGTCCATCTGGTGAATAAAAGTTACTTTTACATTTATTTATTTTTATTTTTATATGGGTGAATGTTTTGCTTGAATGTATATATGGGCACTAGATTCTAATAGGCACCCACAGAAGCTAAAAGTAGGCTTTGGATCCCCTGGAACCAGAGTTATAAATGATTGTGAGCTACTATGTAGGTGCTGGGAGTCAAACCCAGGTCCAGGGGAGGGGTAATACATGCTCCTTACGCTAGAGCTCTCTCTTCAGCCCCATGTAGCAGCTAAACAAAGATAAATTACCATCTGTTCTCATTCACTGTCCGTTCTTTTCCTTTTGGTTTTTCTTGTTGTTTTGTTTAGTTTAGTTTAGTTTTGTTTGAAAGCAGGTTTCTCTGTGTAGTCCTGGCTGTCCTGGAACTCACTCTGTAGTGAACTCAAACTAAGAGATCAGCCTGTCTCTGTCTCCCAAATGCTAGGATTAAAAGCATTCACCATCACTGCCACCTGACTGTCATTTCTTTTCTTTATTAACTCATTCCATAGTCTCTAAGTTTGTCCAACAACACCCTCGTGTCCATGTCTTGGTGTCTAAGACAGTGGTTCTCAACCTTCCTAACTCTGAGACCCTTTAATACAAGTTGGGGTCCTCATGTTGTGGTGACCCCAACCCTAAAATTATTTTTGTTACTACTTCATAACTGTAATTTTGCTACTGTTATGAGTTGTAAGTAAATATTTTTGGAGGTTTGCAAAAAGGGTGGCGACACGCAGGTTGAGAAACACTTTTCAGTCTAGTGAAGCCGAAGAAATGAAAATAAGATGTGAAAATGACTATGATATTGGAAAACCCAGAAAAGAAGGTAGCATTGGAATTTTGCTCTGTGGTACTGTAATGCTTCATAAGCAAGGTTCTTCAGGGATGAATAGAATTCAGGGAAAGAGACTGGGAAGATTATATGATAATACGTGCATAATCCAAGGAGAAAATATAAGACTTTCAAAAAAAAATAAAGTCTAAATTGTAAAAAGCTTTAAATACCATTGGAAAGAAGTGCTTTTATTTCCTGAAGGCAATAGGGCAAAAAATTTTTAAGATCTGATGAATAATATTAAGATTGACAGCAGAACTGGGAGGGGATTAATAGGGATGACTCTGTGGATAAGAGCACCTCTATGTCTGGAGACCCAGTACTCATGTAAAATCCTGGGCATGGCCACATGTGACTGCCACCCTGTTTTGAGGACAGAGATATGGGTAGAACAGGGGGCACCACTGAGGTTTTATGGCCCAAAATGGAAACCAACAACAAACAGCAGGTCTCAGCTTCAGCGAGAACCCTTGTCTCAAGGGAGTAAAGTGGAAACCAGCAGAGGAGGTCACCTGACGTCTTACTCTGACCTCTGCTGACATCTGCATGTACACACACAGCTGCAAATATGTGCATTCCCATGCATGTGGCATGTGTACACACACATACAAACACACATGAGTAGTGCACACAAGGGAAATTTTTGGCTAAAAGCCCTGGGTATCTCTTTATACCCCTTTCAAATCTCTTACTTTTAATTCACTGGGTGTCTTGAGGCAGTTGAGAAAAGATAGTAGCCAATGTCTCTTGAACTCAGCCAAGGTTCTTTCCTGGACAAACAAAAGCTGTTTCCAAGCAATAGCACAGAACTCTTGAAAGCAGCAGTTCTAAGTAGCTGTTTTCTAGGACTGACAAAGATCACATCTCTGTACAGAATGAGAAAGAGAGGTAACAGTTCACACTTCAGTAATATTTTCTCCATTAAAAAGGGAAGAAAATCCTAGAAACAAAAAGATTTTAAAAGAAAGAGAGAAAGAGAGAGAGGTAGAGAGAGAGAGAGAGAGAGAGAGAGAGAGAGAGAGAGAGCACGCGCGCGAGACCAATCATCAATCTAGTTCTGGGGGCATGGGGGGAGGGGCTATGAGGATTCCCTGAGCACTTTCCACAGCACTATAGGAAACACTCCAAGGTGCTGAAGCATTGAATTGTCTGTCAGGATGGTGGTTGTTCCCAGTTGAATTCAAGGCTTGCTTGGATTAAGATTTAATAAATAAATAGTGTGTCTGCATGAGTTCACATGCACCCAGAACACTGGATTCCCTAGAACTGGAGTGACAGGTGGTTGTGAGCTCCCGGGTGGGTGTGGGAGCCAAACCCAGCTTCTCTGCATGTGCAATAAATGCTTTTAGCCACAAAACTGCCTCTCCAACGGGCCAGATGTAGTCTGATCAGTATTAGAGCCTGAATGTTTTCTTTAACATGTAGGCATCATTGCTTTTGCCATGTGTGTAATTGGTACAATTGAAATGCGTTTGAAGTTTGTTTCATGAAGTGAGCTCTGCCTGTGATGACCCCACGGGAGATCAGAACACTGTTGGTTTGGGATGAGGGAACTTGGTTGGCTTAGGCTTCATGGAGGCCTTCGTTTATTCACTGTTTTAGCATTGAGCAGTTTCCCTTTCTCATTGAACAAATAAGCCAGGTTCCCAGAACCACTGACGGGCTCTGCCTGAGGTCAGACTCAACAAAGGGCACTGCGTACTCTTACTCAATCTTGGCACTGTGTGCTTTTATCCTTTTGTTCTGCCCCTTGAAGTGCCCAAGTACAGTATAACCTTGCCTTGAATTTTCAAGGCGAGCCAAACTGTCTTTTCTTCCAAGTTTGATGCAATGCTGGATTACTGCATACAGCTCCAGATGCGAACTCCTCAGTGAGATCTGATGAGGTTTTGTTGTGGCTCACAAAAGAAGTACTATTGATATTGCTGAACAGTACTTAATACCCGCTTTCACCATCATTCAAGTCTTAACAAGTGAAATGGCTGGTTGGTCCTGAAACAGAAGCAAAGACTTTAAAATGGGTAATGACAGATATACAGTCCTCTATTATAGGACTATGGTGAACACTTGTCTTAGATCAAGAGAGGTCTCTGCCTGTAGAATACCTGGATGATTAAGGGTTAAATTTTATGGCTGGCAACCCTGGGGCAAACAGCTGCCAGCAATTACATTTTTTTCAGTGATTCTCTGCAAAGCCTCTCTCTGCCTCTCTGGGGCTCTCTGCCAGCAGGACTTTTATTCCTATGGAAATGTGGCCATAAATCTCTTCAGGAAGCAGAAAATAAGCTAGGTGCTTGAGTAGACAAGGTACTTAAGAACATAGGCAGAGAGAGAGAGAGAGAGAGAGAGAGAGAGAGAGAGAGAGAGAGAGATGCAATGGCAGTCAGCTTCTGATTAGCCATTGACAAACTTCACTGTTGATTTCCAAGCCTTGAGGTGTCTGTCTCTCTACCTTGGCAGCACCCTGTGCTCTAGAATACTCTCCCAGGACCTCTAGGGTCTAGCCGAGCAGGTTTAGAGTACAGATTTCATTACACGCAGAGATTTGGGACCCCTGAACTAGAGGGGCCATTAAAGACATGTATCAATATTATTCATATGATAAAATCCCTCCATGGGGGGTCAGCACCCTGGCTAGGCATCACCTCTCTTTCCCCCTCCCCCACCCCAGCATTTCCAGTGGTTAAACCCTGGGAGTGGAAGTGTGCAGAGAACAAAAGAAAGGAGGAGTGGAGGGACTTGATAAGGGAGCTAAAGGCTGGCTGTAGGGGAAGGGTGGAGTAAACAGCTTTTGCTAGGTCTAAGTTATACTGTTGAGCCCTAAGGCCAGAGCCCAAGATTCCTTGCTGTTCTCCAGGACCTTACATAACACCTGGTACAAGGAAGTACTCCGAAGCAATGTGCTGAGTGATATAAAAGAATCAACAATATCTGTCCCTCTCCTCCCTAGGGACAGAAACATGTTAGCAACAATACTTGTACTCTGGCAGAAACTGGAATTTCACCCTGCCCTAGGAGTCATGTTTTGGACTGGTAGGCTTTCTGGTCTGATGTTTCTGGTGGCAGATAATGTCTGTTAGGATTCTGTCTATGCTTCACCCCACAGTTACCTGGCAACAGCCAGGTATATGCCTCTCCCCACAGTTACCTGGCAATGCTAGGTAGGACTGGCCCACTATACAAGGGGCTTCTCTGCTCCTCCCTCTCTTGTTCTCACTCTCTCCTAGCCTCTCTCTTGCCCCCCTTGGGCTCTCCTCCCCTCCCCCCTCTCTCCACATGGTCATGGCCCGCCTCTGCTTCTCTACTCTCTCCCTCTCTCTCCCTTTCTCTGCCTCTACTACCCCCTTAACTCCCATCCCATGCCCTGAATAAACTCTATTCCCTCAGGACAAAGGGATAGCTCAGCAAGGGGCCCACTGAGGCACCCCCTTCCCTGACACTGCCATAGAACATATTCTCTTGCCTATTTCTCTTTTTATGATCACTACAATGTCTGTTCACCTTCAAGTTTGGTTACTGAATGTCTTTGGATTAGACTTGTTGAAAAATGAAGCGCCATGCAAATTTGTATTCTATCCTTGGTTATGCAGTAAGCCCTGGCTTGCCCAAACCTAGAAACAAGTAGTATGCACTTTCAAAGACTTCAAAGAGCTAGGGCAGACAGCTTCTGATTCATTCTCCAGAAGTCTCTGCCAGAAGTGGCAGCCAGGGTGAGACCAATGGGCTTGCTGGCTTCCCCCTGGGACTGAAATAAACCAGCAAGCCGGGCAGGCGGGACAGTGGAGCCAGTCTCCTCAGCTCTTCAAAGAGGCATGGCTCCACACTCCTCCAGGGCATATAGTCCTGGCAGGTCTATTGCCTGAAAACGGAAGAGCACCTGGAGACACTTTTATAGGATCCTTTTATGAGGGCACTGTGTACTTTACACCCCCTCCCCCTGCCGTTTAAAGTCCACACCTTTGAAAGGCAGATTTCTGAAGAAATGGTTGCAGCTTTGTGCACGATAAAAAGCAGTGTTTGTAAAGATGGATAGATAAAAGAGCCTAATAGTACTCAGCCACCGAAAGAATAGTTTATGTACTCTGCACGGTTTAATTACCAATGTGCGCTGGCTTATGAAGAACTAGTACTAGCTTAAAATCAGCAAGTGGCCAATAAACACAGAACTGTAAAATGTTTGTTGAGCTGCAAGCTCGAGGGATAGAATTTGATTATGAATCTCTGAGTAGATCCATTCACAAAATAAAGAAAACCGACATTGTTTATTCTGCACGGGCAGGGGAACAAGGAAGCGTAATCGGGTCTTCCCATTTCACATAAACTTGCTTCATGAGCTGCCATGTTTCCTTGGGTTGCTAAAGATAAATGTGGTAGAAATAAGTGCTGCCACCAGCAATTCATTTTCTCAAGGTTCCAGAGGCAGCAAGGGTCAGCAGGCTTGGTCTCTTGAGGCGTCTTTACTTGGCTTGCCACCCTGTGCCACATCAGGGTCACACTTGATGTGTATATGCGCAGGCTACACTCTGACTAGATCTTCCTGCTGTAGCCTCCTGAATATGAAGGTGACTTTAGTCAGATTGCATTAGTGCTATCCCTGGTGACCTGTTTCCCTTACCTCTTCACAATAGTTAGGGTAGGGATGTGAATTGGGAGTGAGCACAATTCACTCTCTAAAAGCTTCTAAGCTGAGGTGATCTTTTCAAAGAAGAGAGGAAAATATCTCCCACAACTGTAGTCTTACTCACAAACACAAGAGTTGCACGCCTTATGCGTCTGAGTTATCATGAGCCCCTAAGATAGCAGTTCTCTACTGGGGGTTCCGTGACCCTTTCATAAGGGTCAAATATTAGATACACTGCATATCAGATGTTCAAGTTACAACTTTTATAGTAATGAAGTAGCAACAAACATAATTTTAGAGTTGGGGGTCACCACAATATAAGAAACTGTATTAAAGGGCCCCATGTTTGGAAGGTTGGGAACCACTGCCTTTGATCCATCTCTGATGCATATCAGCTTGCATGCTAATTGATTATTTACCATTAATAGTGCTTTAAAAAAACTATTACAAAGGAAGGAATGTAGTCATTAAAATTTCCAGTTCTAGCCAGTCCCTGACAGGGAGGTGAACATCTGGAATGAGCCAGAACTTTAAAACAACACTTTGGAGACTACACTAGCTCTTCACCGTGGCGCTCATTACATGTGATGTAGGATCCTGTGTCAGTTTTTTACTGTCCTCTAAGTCCTGTCTGCTAAGCCAGTTTTTTAAGACCATAATTTGCAAAAGAAAAGAAATAAAAGAACCAAAATTAAGTGACAGGTTGGAGAAATGGCTCAGTGGTTAAGAGCACATATTGTTCTTGCAGAGGATCCAAGTTCAAGTCCCAGCACCCACATCAGGCTGCTCACAACTGCCTGGAACTCCAGCTTTAGAGAACTGATCATCTATTTTACTTCCTTGGACACATTCACTTGCGCCTGAACACACATACACATACACACACACACACACACACAAACACACATGCACACACGCACATAAATAAATAATAAAAATTAAATGACATGATCACGTCTGTGCCTTTGAAGTGTGCCTAAGCATCTTCTCTGCACAGAAGAAATGTCACAGGCTCTATAATCTACATGTGTCACTAACATGTCTACCTGCTAGAAAAATTAAAGGATCTGGAGGTTAGAAAAAATGAAAATGACATGAGACCCACATGGACCATGAGTTTGTCACCAAATATTCTCTCAACTATCTCCATGTTCCTTAAATGGATACCAAGGCTTGGGGACCAAGGCAGCTGGTCAAGATCTTTGTCCTCATAAGACTTGAAGTTATAATTCACAGCTCCTGAGGCTGAGGGTAGTGATCTTCCAGTTCCATCACAGTTGACTCAGATCCTTCTGTAGCAGTCCTCTTCTCCCCAAGCATCTGCTCATGCCGCCCTCTGGGCAAAGCTTCAGTGTCCTCACGGCTAGCGCTTCTTAGGCCACTCTAGAGACCCTTTTGTCTGGAATGGCTCCACTTGACCTGCATGTGCCTGACCTTCTGCCCCACTGGCTCCCTGTGTAGATTTCCTGCCAGGCCCATGTCCTCATCAGGCTCCTTCCTCTATAAAGGTTCCACATGGGTCAGGCTTCCTCTGGGGGTGTTCCTCTAGACTGTTCTTTCTTAACTATTTTTGTCTTGGTAGCCAACACTCACTCTTCAGTTCTCAGTCTCGCTGTCCCAATACAGAGAAGGTGTTACCTGTCTTATTATGCACTTCCATACAGTTCATCCCTCAATCACAATGACATATAATACACCTCACACTTATCTGTGTGATAAAAGTTTGTCATTTCTATTGTCTTTGAACCCCATGAGTCCCAAATTTTGCTCATCATCTTTCCATCAACATCAAATATAGCACTGCAACATGATTAGCACTTAATCGATCTTCCTGTATGGATGATCAGATTAAGGAAATGAAGGTACTCAGTAAATTCCAGCCCTTTCTATTTATTCTGCTGTTGGAATGGAGAAACCAGTTTAGGAGCAGCAGAAGAAGTAAATCACCAATCAGAGTAATTGCTCCTTCACTGAAGGCCTCCAGAACTATTTGTTATGTCATGTTGATTTACCACACAGCCAAGTCAGTATTATGCTACCATCTTCCCCTAAGTAATAGCTGTATTTTATTCATCATTCTATCTACTATATACGCACACACTGTAGGAAATTACACACTTACTGAAATGTAAAACACATAACACTCACCCAAAATAACAGGTTAGAGGACTTTGCAGCTCAGATGCAAGGAAGTGTAGAACACAGGTAGATGAGTTAACACTAGGAAGGACTAGGAAAACCTCTTCCAATGCTACAACAAAGGAAAAGAGAACAGAGGTAGAAAGAAGAAAAGGCAAGGAGGGCAAAAATCGGGAAGAGGAACATACACTAGGCACTCATAGTATGCCACAGTCAACCTTTCCTAGACAGTGTGCTGAGGTAGGGAATAATACAGAAAAAGGAATGAGATGGAGACTGTTGTGTGCAGTGACATATAACTCTAGCAGTTTGGACAATAAAGCAAAAGGATTAGTGAGTTTGTTGCTAGCCTAGGCTACATACTGAGTTTGAAGACAGCCCGAGCTACAAAGTGAGACTCTGTCTCAAATAAATAAAGTGATCTGGAAGAAAGAAGAGATGCCTTAGAAAAGCTACTTTTGTAAGAATGCCAGAACGTTCATTAAAAAATACACAGGAAGTCATAAAAGTAAGTGCCAAGAACTGAGAATTGGCTTGACATAAATATATTTATTGAAATTCCTCCAAGAGTGCTTTCCTACTTAAATCCAGAGCTTAAAGAATGGACAGAGGCTGGTGTCAGCTCATCTAAATAAAAAGTCTGGGGTTTGGAAGGAGTTCAGTGGTACTGAGAGGTGGCAGGTCGAATGGACAAAGTGGGAAGACCCCAGTTGTTGGTAACTTGATGATGGATGAGAGTCAAGACGTGATCCCAGAAAGTTATACATGAGTATATCAAGTGCTCTAGGACTCAGAAACCAGTCCTACTGGGGAAGAACATGTGCTTGGGTAGAGACTTGAATGTTACCAGATAATAGAACAGCTAGGCTGACTCAGCTTAGTGGTAGATGCCTTATTCAAGTCAGCCCTTACTAAAAATTATATAGTCATTGGTTGTATTAGAAGAAGATCAGCTAGGAGATAATCAGTCTGGAGTCAGGGTAACAGTCACATAAGAAAGTTTAAGGATAAGCCCACAAGGGTCATTGTCTTGAAGTAATACGACTTCAGGACAGGCTTTCAACATGGGAACTAATGCTAGAATCCAAAAAGGATGAAATCCCAAGCCAAGTGTTAATCACACTAGGAAGATCCAGCTGGGTGAGGGAAGCATGGAAAATTGTTGGACAGTACACAGTATCAAAAGCAAGTAAAGAGCTGGGCGGTGGTGGCGCACGCCTGTAATCCAAGCACTCTGGGAGGCAGAGGCAGGCGGATTTCTGAGTTCGAGGCCAGCCTGGTCTACAGAGTGAGTTCCAGGACAGCCAGGACTACACAGAGAAACCCTGTCTCGACAAAAAAAAAAAAAAAAAAAAAAAAACCAAAAAAAAAAAAAAAAAAAAAAAAGCAAGTAAAGATGAATGATGCTTCTGAAATGCAGGCTAAAAAGACAGAAGTATCTCTCCCAACCCTATCATGCACACACACACACACACACACACAAAATCATCCAAGTCCTTTTTCATCTTGTCAGACAGAATACAAAAGCATAAGATTCTGTGGGAAAATATACTAGGGCAGTGATCTCAAGGCAGGTTGTATTATAAAACAAAGAGATAAAATGAGAAGATAGAGATTCGTTATAAAACCAAAAATATCCACAGCACAACCCAGAGAAAATATAAACTCTGAGGACACTGTTCTCTGAGTGGCACCTTGGACCAAAGATCCTCTTGGCCTTAAACCATGTGTCTTGTGATGCAGACTCATGTGATATTTTGCTAAGACCAGACCCTCAAGAGGACACGTGATGTTTGAAGAAAGTATAAGTAAGACCCAATAGACAGTGAGGGGTACTTGCACAGCTAACCTTGCAGTGCTTCCATGACTTTGAGGCTTGACTTTATTGAGAGGCGTGGCCGAGAACTTCTGGTGTCCTGGCAGGTTCTGGTTGCTCCTACTGACTCATGCTGATTTGGAGGAGGCCTGGCCGTTTCTGCTGGCTTGTCACCGTTGCTCATTTGTGTTTGATATCCTGATGCTGTTGGACTGGACTGCTGATATCCTGACAATGGAGAGTGGAATCTCCCTAAACAGGTCCACATCCCCTTGTCCTATTTAGCATCTTTTCTTCCCTACATTTGGATGGTGGACGAGACGAGGGATTGAAGCAATTGAGAGCCCTTATTAAAGTAGGCTTTGAAAAATCTCAGCCTACATGGGCATGTGAGGTGGGCAGCTATGAATGCCTGCCTGCTTCCTATTCCCTTCCTGGTTCAGAGACTAACACCTGTGCTCTGCTCTTCCCCTTTCACCATCACGCTTTCCAAACCATTTCAAATGCTTTGCTGATAGGGAAAGAAGGGAAAAGGCCTCTTCTGGTCCTAACCAGTAACCAAGGGATTTAGTTAGGGGCTGTGCAGGATGTGTGCTGGGAACAGGATGGAATGGGCTGAAGGTAGGACAAAGTGAATCTAGTTACAGAAGGACAAAAAACACCTCAAATGTGATAACGAAACAGAGTGAGATTCGTTCAACTCCTGTACACTTACATCTGATTTTATTTAATCAAGTCTTACTTCAAACTTCGCTGAGAAATTAGATTCATATTCTTTGTACCTTCTTCTACCTATTTTTCTCTCTATTGCTTTCTCCTGGGAGAAAAACAATCTGACCATACATGTATCTTTTCTATGCAGATAGGAGTGTATCTGTATGTGTGTATGTGGTGTGTGTGTGTTTGTGTTGTGTGCATGTTGTTTGTAGCATACTCATATGGAAGTATGCAGGCCTGTGTGTGCCTACCTGAGGGCCAGTATGGGATGTAAAATGTCCTGCCCTGTCTCTCATTGCTTTATTGTTCTCTTGAGACCAGGTCTGCCACATAGTCTGGAGCTGGGATGGCAGCCAGCAAGCCTCAGTGATTCTCCTGCTCCCACCCTCCCAGCCCTGGCACAAGTGCCCATGCCTGACTTATGTAGGTGTGGCAGATGGGAACTCAGGTCTTCATGACTATGTAACAGAAACTCTCATTCACTGAGCCATCTCCCTTGCCTCCCAATGCATTTCCAAAAACTTACATTCCTAAATGACACATAACATTATTTTTAAATGTATGTAAATGTAGCCACAGTCTAAAATATTAATCTATAATTTGTTTTTTTCACTTGACATTGTATTTTTGATATTTTTCATCTTGTTTTTGTTCTTGTTCTTCTTCTTGTTACTACTACTACTACTACTACTACTACTACTACTATTACACTGGTGGTGCTGGTGGCAGTGGTGGCAGCGGCAGTGATGATGAAGATGACGATAATATTTTAAATAAATGATCTTGCTATTGTAACCCGGCTGGTCCTGAACTCACTATAGTTCATGTTTTCTCAGTTTATCTTGTAATATATTATTTATGAATAAGTACATATCTTCCCATCTTTTTATAATTATGAACACTTTTTCTAATTAGTTGTTTTTTATAAACACTATATTAAAAATTATATAGAATTATATTCATATATGATATTTTCTTAAGAGCACAGAGCTGAAAGTCAATTGGTACCATTAACATACTAAAGACATTCTAAACCTAATCATTAATTCCATAAAGATAGGAGTTTGTTTTGTCTATCACAGTATCATTAATTCATGGGCCATTGCTGGAAGAAAGGTCTCTTAATACTATTTGTTGAACAACTGAATGAACAAAAGCTTGATTTCTGATCATCTAAACCAGAAGAGGACTCCTTAGGTTTGCTTCTCTCTGACGAATTAATTCTCTGCTACTCTGATCTTCGCCCAGCTTTGACTATGAGAGTGATATATAATGCTGAAGGCCAGGACTGTGGAAACTCCCTTCATGAAAGGTCCAAGAACATTTCCTGTCTGCTGATTCTCGTGGATAAGCACTCTGGAAGCTACATGTTTAATTCTTAGAGACGCATGAGTGAGGGGTCTTGGCCCTTGAGTCTCAGAGATAGCATCCTTCCACTTCTAGAAAATACACATTTTGGGCTGTACAGGAATTACAGGCAACCTTTTATGCTAAGCCACTGAGAATTAGGGGTTTGCTACCCAATACAGGGACAAAGGCTACTTTGTTAGTGATTGTCTCCTTGGTGTTTGGCAATTTGTGGTTGAATAATAGGGAGTAAAGAAATGGAGAGAAGGGAACCAGGAAGGAGGGAGTAGAGATGACACCTGCAGAGCTCTGAGATCCTCTTGCCATGGGTCTAATCCATTTTGTTCCCTGCATCTTTACCCTGTGTATGCTAACATTTAATAAGAAATCTTCACTTTGAGATCTATGAAGGGTGGTTCAGGGGATTCTTGGTATTGGTAAGCTTACTTCTAATAATTAATTAATTTATGTTACAAAATGAGACAAAACAGTTCTCAAATAGAATCATACCGATGATTTTTGACCCTTAATGACATCATCATGTTTGGTCCTATTATAGAAAGCTGTAATTCTGGACTTGCCCATAAAATAAATAAATAAAGTTTTATGTGTACACATTATATTATATAATTTATGGCACATATAATATAAATTTATATGTACATATTATATGTCATATGTATAATACATATGATATATAAAGTTATAATGTATATAATATATAGAGTTGTATATCAGAAAATAATTGTGGTAGAGACTCTGGCATACAGCATCTCGTCTTTATTTCTTTCACGTTCATGTAGTCTGTACCTATAAGTAGAGATTGCACAATGTGCTCGGCGTGAGTGAAGCAGAGACCTGCCTTTTCTTGATAGAGGCAGTGAAGAGCTTCTCCATGTCCCTCTAGAATGATCATTCTCCACTCTACCTGATTTGCATAAAGAAGACATAGTTTTTTGATATGTTAATCCACTGAGACTCAAAGGGTAATAAATTAAGAGGAATAGCTTAGCCTTCTCTGACTGAAAAATCTCATGAAGAAGCAGCCCATCAGTAAGGAGACCCATCTACTGCCTACACGCCCTGAAGGCTTTTCCACTTATTGACGTCATTGTCCTGGGGTTAAAAAGATTGAACTATGTTTTTCAGTCACAAGTTATGAAAAAAGTTCACAAGGTGTAGAAAGGGCAAGCGTAGAAAGGGCATTGACAATGCCAAGTTACAAAATTTAGACCAGGACTTTGAAATCCCAGAGGCAGTGGAATCCAGACCTCATTCTGTGACCTGTGGCCACAGAGATTTGATCTTCACAGTGCTTCCTTTTTCCTGTATTTAAATTACACTCAGATTAGCTAGAAGCTGGTCCACCAAACAAAGGCTGACACAGTACTCAGGGTAAGTCAGCATTTAGCTGCGCTGATGCATACAAAAAACACAGCCTCCAAGTTATTTGCTTGTAACCATGGTACTACATACCATATTAAGAATATATGTTCTGTACTGTCATCCTTATTATCTTGAAATGCTGTCCATTTTGGATTCAAGTCCTTTTCTTCCTCTGTGCTATTGATGGCTGTGCCTTTTGTTGCTATTTGTTGAGTTGTAACCTCATTTAAAAGGAGTAATTTACAAGGTCTTAGGATAACTCCCTTCCCTTATATCTTTTATTCAACCATAGGTAGTTGAAAGACAACATCTCAGTATAAACATATAAAACTCAGGAACCCCAAAGGCAACCTGTCACAGTGTCTGGGAAACCTGTTGTATCCCATCTTTGCAAATGATCCCCACTTTTCTACATCCGTTACATCTTCTACATCCATCTGGACACCTGAATATCTGGATTCAACATAAAATGCTTCTAGAAATGGTTTAACTTAGTGAGAAAGAAGTCAAACTTGGGCCAGTCATAGAATTACAAGTTAAAGAATAGAAAATTCCATATGGGCAATGTAATGAGAATGGAGAAACGTAGGGGTAAACCAAGTTATGACTAAATAGAAGCTATGTCTGCAAAGCGGTTGCTTTTGTTTTCCAGACTCGGCAGGCAGTGAATAGAGTATATTTTGTGTCTGTACCCCTTTCTCATTATCGGACTGTCTCCTTTACTTACTGATTCTGGGCTTGTCTGGTTTCCATATTCTGATGCTAAGTAGATGCTGATAATCCCTATGGTAAAAAATATGCCTGAAAAATCCTCACTAGCCTCTTTCTTAGTTACTTGGCTTCAAAATAAATGAACAAAGATAAAATAAAAGCCAAAAAACAAAATCAAGTGATTACCTGGACAAAAATCTATACAACAAGATTAAGTAGAAGCTCGCTGTGCCTTGGCCATGACATTGGCTTGGACTTAAGAAAATAGGATATCCCAGACGGGTGGTGCATGTCATCCTGGTCTTGAGGGCCTGCCTGCCTCTGGACCCGCCTTCTCTCTAGAGAGTTCTGAAGCGCTCTTTCTGCTGCCTTATCTTATTCCCTCATAAAACTGTCTCTTGGATATTCTCTGGACTCTGTAGCTCCAACGCTCACCTCTGTCCCTACTGGCATGTGAAGCATGACAGACACGTTTCACTTCCTTAAAACACCCTTCGACCTACAGCTTCATTTCTCTACTATGAACCATGGCCAACTTTCTCACAGTTTCCACCTTCTCTCATCTGAACAGCATTAGACACAACTCACCTGTCAAAAACAAACACACAGGCAAGCAAACAAGTCGCCTCTCTGCCTGTGACTGCAGTAACTCTGGTAACGTTCATGTTCCTTGTACAGGATTAAGGACTATTAGTCTCGGGTACTACATATATCCAGAAATGTACTCAATTAGACTACAGAAGGATTTCTAGTGGTTAGATTAAAAACAGCATTCCTCAGAAGTGTGTAAAATAGGTTTTTTCTCTACCCCCCACAAAGGAGCTTCCTTTCTTGCCTCTGGTAGAAAGGACATACATATGGGTTTCCATGGACATGTGGTGTCTATCAGCATATCCCTCAGGCTCTACTCACAAGTGTCCAGCATACATTTCAAAGGCCCCGTGCTATTGTCCTGGCCCTTCTCCCGCTGCATCTGTGCCAAAACTCCCAGGACGCTCTACCTCACAGGCCTCCCTCCCCATAGCTACTCACCCTCCTTATAGTCTACATAATTTTTCCATCATTTTTCTCACAAATAGGCCTATGCATGTCCAGTCTGTTTCTCTTTCTCTTTGGAGACAGTGTCTCTTTGGAAATGTCAGATGACTGTAGATATTTTCTCTCTCTCTTATCCACAATAAAACCCTTCCTCATAATGGAGTGACTATTTCAGTGGTTTCTCTTTTCCAACCCCTTACATATAAGGACTGATATTCAGTCAGCTGCTCGGTATCAGTTGTTATAATATAGTCATGCATTGCTCAACCATGGGGATACATTCTGAGAAATGCATTACTAGATGTTTCCTCCATTGTGAGAATGTCACAGATGTGTTACTTGATATGACCTCTTGATACAATCACAAGATATATGAGGTTGTTGCTGGTATTATATAATAAAATATTTTATAATAACATTTTTATAAGTGTAAGGAATACTATTTAAAGTAATAACAGTACATTTGCAACACAATAGCAATAATCTATCATTATCAAGTATTAGGTACCATGCTAATGATATGTAATAAACATTTAATCAGTAGAGTAAGTGCATTTAGTTTATAGCAGCCTCACATTATGAACATATAGCAAAGCACTGGACTAAATTATTGCTATGGCTAAGTTATCACACAGTAGATGGCTAGATTGTAATACCTCATGCTAAATCAACAGCTACTATTTCAAGGCCACCACTATCCAGCCTTCTTACTGTCATGGCTTTTCCTCCAACTCTGCTAAACATTTGTCAATCAACAAGAGGAAGAAATAATATCTGACTTACTCATTTATAGTAGGGGTGCACTGGCATGTGCCCTGATTGGCCAATGTCTGTGCTTAATCTTTGTCAACTTAGATTTCTCTGCTGCCTGTATTCTAGATGTATACAGGGCCATGTGTTTTATCCTGAACTTTTCCACTATTCCTTCTATACTCTCTTCCTAAGAAATGTTTTTCTATTTCTAGGGATTTAAATATTTTCAATATGCTGGTAATTTCTAAGTTTTAATCTCTATACTAATTTTATTCCAGAGCTGAAGACTCTATAGCCCCAGTCTTATTAGTTGGTACAATAAGGCTTTTTGAAGCCTCAGAGGATGGTGGACATCATGGTTAATAATAATATATGTATTATTTATTTTGCACATATATAGCTATAGTAAACTTTGAACAGTAAAATGACAATAAGAACAATAATCAACACAGCAGAACAATGACAATACATGGTAGTAAAAGTTATTCAAAATGTATTAATAGCTTATTTCTAGAATTTTCCATTTGAGACTTTGACCTGTGGTTGATTATTGTTAACTTGAACCATAGAAAGTAAAACTGAGGATAAAGAGTGGGGGAGGTGTCAATTTTAAAAATTAATATCTCCTAACTTTCTCTTGGATATTTTACAGATTCCTCAAACCTTACACATCCTCATTGATCTCTTAAATAAACCTTTGTTCCATTGCAACATCAACTTGTCTCTGTGTAGCCTCAGTGCTTTCATCTTCACTAAATACACAATCCAGGGTCCACGGTCTCTCAGTTCTGTCTCTAGAATACATTCTACTCTACTCTCTTGTCTACTCTTTCCTGACCTAACAGTTCCCCCATACTGCTTCCTGTTTTCATTCTTGCTTATACCCACTCTCATCTATATAGAGATTAGGGAAATCTAAAAATATCATTGTATGATAGCATGCAACTGTCCAAAACTGTTTAATGACTTCCCATGGCACTTGGAATAAATTACACACATAAATAGGACCCTGTGCACTACTTCCTGTTTTTGTTCTGGGATTCTCATCACATTGGCCTTTTAATTCCTGAACTGATCAAACTCTTTCCAACTTCAGAAACTGTCCCTCAGAGATAGTCTTCTTTTCAATAATTTTAATGGCATGCTTCTGGTCTTAGCACAAATATCATCACTTTGGAGAGGTCTTTTCTGGAACGCAAAACAAATTAAGTTATCCACTCACTTTCTCCTGTTATATTTTCTTTACATTTTTAAAATGTACTTGTGGGTGGCGTAGGGCTACACATCTGCCATGGCACTCATGTGGAGGTCAAAGAACAATTTGTGGGAGTTGATTCTCTTCTTCTATCCTGAGGTTTAGAAGATTAAACTCGGCTGGGCGTGGTGGCACACGCCTGTATTCCCAGCACTTGGGAGGCAGAGGCAGGCAGATTTCTGAGTTCGAAGCCAGCCTGGTCTACAGAGTGAGTTCCAGGACAGCCAGGGCTACACAGAGAAACCCTGTCTGGAAAAACAAAAACAAACAAACAAACAAACAAACAAAAAACAAAACAGAAGATTAAACTCAGGCCATCAAGCTTAGTGGTAAAATGAGCTTTCTAGAGGGCCCTCTCCTATAGCTCTCTGGTCTCCAACTTCATAATACTTTCCTCAAATTTGAAAGCTACAGGTGGAAAGAACTATATCTCTTTTAGTAACCCTTATATACCAAAGCCATTTTCCTACCACAAAAAGCAGAAACTCTCCTAAGATTTCCAGCCAGTGGGATTGACTCTTCATCCCAATGAAAAATGTGTCGCATGATAGTTTCTGTTTCTACCAAAAAGAGTTTCAAAGGCAGGAGAGATTGTTCACTGGTTAGGCACACTTTCCCCACAGTCCTAGGGCCTGAGTTCTATCTCTGAAAACTATGGAAAGGTTGAGGGGAGAGGGGAGCTTCAGAGCTGTTCTCTAACTTCTCCGCATGTGTCATGGTATACACATGAGCCTCTGCATATCATGTGTAAGCATGTGCACACAAACACATGAACAATGATGATAATTTTTTAATTGAAGAAAGGAACTTCATGAAGCCATCATATAATACATAGAAATCTGTTTCCCCATGAAAATTAACACTTACATGATTTTGGTGGTGGAAATCAATAGAAAATATATTTAGATAAGTATTCAGCTAGAAGTTACTATTCTGTGAAAGCATATTTACTTACAATTTGAGAAGTTTCAGCTGCTGGATGATCAAAGGGTAAGAAAGGACATATTTTATGTCCTACCTTCAGCTACTTTTATTAGATTCCTTTTGGTAACATATTTAATGTATTTAAGAAACCTTAGAATATCAAACCTTGACTTCAGGGATATTTTCCTTATGGAAGAAAATCATTATAACATTACACAAATGACTAGACTTTTATAAGAATGTTGTTACCAGGGTAACCTAGCTATAAATTTTCAGTTTTACTTGTCAGATTGTCTAATCTGAAGGCATTCTGATGACTTACCAAGAAGATGCTGTGTTCCAGGGTAGTTTAAATGCACAGTATGTCCACCATAGGGAAAGTGTGAAACTCAGGCTCTTGAAACAATGAAGTCATATCTATTTATTCTTTAAAAGACCCTCAAATGACCTCTATGGGTGCTAGGCATGATTTGATATGCATACATACATGCAGGCAAAATACACATATACATAATATAAAATATAATAGTTATATTTACAACATTTAAATAGCCTCTTCCAATTTGTCATTCCTCATTGATTGCCTAGTATCTAATACAATCACTGCTTTCATTCAGAAGTTTTAAGGAAAGAAAATTAAAGTTGGGAAATGCACACACAGTTGACTATCTGACTATATGGGTGGGAGCTCTGCGGCCTCCTGAGCATACCTAAGGAAGAAATCCCTTTCCCCAACCCAAGCTAAGCTGTAATTTTCATAGCTCCTCAGCAGTCAGAAGATAAAGGACACACTTTGTTCTATAGCTTCTCTGGGATAAGGGAAGATGAACTTCAATTTGAGACTGCCTTGCCCCCTTTCAGTCTAGGTCCACTGTCATCAGGGAAGAATGACAAGAAGTCTTTTTCCTCCAATGGTGACTGAACAGTTTAGGGAATGGTCACTGGGTGGATGGACTCAGGTCAGATACAACACAGAAGAGGAAATGTTTGGTGATATTCCTTGAGACAGAGGGATGAGATCTGAAGATGCTGTAGGCATCATTTCCATGAAGACTGTACCTACAGTGTAAGTAGAGTCCAAACAGGCACAGTTTGGAAAATAACAAGTTAACTTAATTTACATTTAAAACTACTTTTATGGAGAAACAAGATAGAAACTATATTGACAAATTAGAGCATGATGTTAGTAGTGAATCTAAATTGTGGATTGTGGGAATGTAAATTTTTATCATGAGATGGACAGATACTTCTCCATCATTTCCCAGTTCTCTCTAGAAGACTGCAAGTGAGCATTTAGAAGATGAATGTTCAAGGACATCTGAGAGCACAGATTGGTCTGGCAGAAGATACAGCATTCCTCCTGTGACTTTGCCTTTGTGTGACATGGAGCACAGTGTTGGGAGGCACAGCCGGGTGTCACTTTTGTCCTTTGCACAGGGATCATTTGTGAGAGAGTCAAGAAGCAAGTGTGAAGCATTTGCCTTTGAAAAAGCAAGAACCAGCGCTTTTCTACACTGAAAGTCTTTTTAGTAAGAAATACTGATGTTTTCAGTGTGTTAGCACATTGAAATGATTTTTTCCAAAACTCTTCATAGAAATGATAAGACATTATAAAGCCATCATCCAACAATGACAACTCACATTTGTAAGAAGTCTCAAAGAAATTGTGGCTTCTTTTTGTGCAAAGAAGCAATAATGAAAAAAACTCTTAAAATTTCCATTGTTTAACTTTCAAATTTATTTTATTGTATCTTGTGTGTGTGTGTGTGTGTGTGTATGTGTGTGAACATGCCCATGTGAATATGTGTGTGTATGTGAAAACTTGACATTTTGTCAAATTTATATTTTGCTGCTTTCTATGCAAATCTTGAAATTTATATATGTCCTTTTACAGACCCCTGAATATGTCTTTAATCTATCTAAATAGGTTACATCTTACAAGTGTTAGATCATAGAGGCTGCCCCTGTAGAATAGACCAGTCATACCTTATACCTTAAGCTAGTGCCTAGTTCAGCAGCCCTAAATTAGGGCGAGACAATGGAAATAATTTGCTAAAATTATTTTATCTAGTTTACCCTGTATTTTATCTAGTGCCTTCACTAATCTAAACTGAAAGAGCCCCCTAAACTCAGAGATTCCCTTTCCTCTAAAGTCTGTCAATATAAGGAATTCCTTTAGTCTGTGAAATATTGTTGGACCTCCTCCTACCCAAGTTTGCCTGGGCCTCTAGAGGCCAGCATTATCAAAGGACCTGAAGACCTGAAATCTTTCTTACTGTATCTCTCTACCCAACCAGGAAAGAGGTTTTGTTACTTAAAATAGCATGTTACATAATTCAAACTTTAAGCAAGTGTAAAGTTATCCCATTTTACAGATGAGAAAGCTGTGGGAAGATACCACAGAGGCAGTCATCTTCTGTGCATCCTGTACAGTGATATCAATGTCTCTATTTACAACATGTGATCAAAACTAAACAGATGAGACTAAAAATAATGGCCAGGCAAATAGTTTTCAGAAGCTGAGGATCTAGATATGATGCAGTATGCCTGTGTGCTCATGTGAGTTTCTCACTGAGTGAAACTATGTAACACATAGACGGAAACCAGACAGACTGTATGTGTGCCCCAATATTTGAACATCCTGAAACATACAGGCAGGTGGGTGAGAAGATAGTGCCCCAACATACAGCATCAGTGAAATGGTATTTTCCAATCTTAATTCTCTATTTCCTGCAAACTGAACTTGAGAACTTGAGTTAGAGAGAGGGAGGAAGGAAAAAAGGGATGGAGAGGGAGGAAGGAAAAGAGAGAAAAACCACAGTAGTTATAGTTTGAGAAGCAGCAAGGGACTTTGCAATTTAAAAAATGACATAATCCCCTTATTTTCTGTTTTCTCCGATCTCCTGGGTCTTAGGCGACAGTTAACCCTATAGTGATAGGAAAGGCCATAGCAACCCGTTGGAATCAAAACCAACACTCAAAAGAGAAAGGGTTTTTAATTCTATCCCATGAACTTCTAGCTCTAAGTGTGAGGCTATGTGCTATTGCTTTCTCTTCCCATATCTTGTTTCCATTCTAGTCCACAGTATATTTTGTAACTCAGCCCATGGCCCCTATAGACTCATGTGTTTGAATGCTTGGCCTATAGGGAGTGGCACTATTAGGAGGTGTGGCCTTGTTGAAAGAAGTATATCACCTTGGAGGTGGGCTTTGGGATCACCTATACTCAAGCTACACTCAGTGTAGCAGTCAGTCCCTTTATGCTGCCTACATGTCAAAATGTAGAACTCTCTGCTTCCTCTCCAGCACCATATCTGTCTGTACACTATTATGCTTCCTACCATGATAATAATGGACTAGACCTCTGAAACTGTAAGGCTCAATTAAATATTCTCCTTTATAAGAATTGCTGTGGTCATGGGGTCTCTTCATAGTAATCATAGTATCACCCTGAGTGATATTCTTTGTAAACTTTTAATGTTTCCCTTCTACTCTTAGGAGATAAAAGTATGGTCTGAGGAACATATCAGACATCTTTGAAGATTGTGAGATAATCATACAAGCTTCTATAACTGTCCTGTTTCCTGGCTGCAGTGATAGTTGCCCATCATCCCAATACTAGCTCCTATCTTCCAGTTAAAATCCCTTGGGTAACAGAACCATCGAATCCATGGAATGTCTATGCAAAATTTTCCAATCTGGAAAAACACAGTATAGTCACTGTCATGAGTGACAGAAGAGGCAGATCACTCCTCAGGAGGTTTTAGGGATAATTAGTTGTGTTAAGGTTAAATGCTGCTCATGAAGCATCTATATACCACTTAGGCCAAAACCTCCATTTAGTTTTCTATCACTGTGACAAAAAAGAAAAAAAAAATGGAGATACACCACTTAAAGTGGGAAATAATTGTTGTGGCTTATAGTTTCAGAGGTTTGAACATATGGTGACACAGTACGTCATGGTTTGAATATATGATGACACAGTATGTCATGGTTAATGGCAGGAACTAAAGAGAGAATGGGAGATGGGAAGAGTGAAAGAGAGATAGAACGAGAGGTAGGGAAGAGGAAGAAGAGGAGGAAAATTGGGAGAGAGGGAGACAGAAAAGAAAAGGGAAAGCAAAGGAGGGGGTGAAGGCTGGGTTCCTACTGTGTCTATGATACTCCTTTCCTCTAGACCCTAACTTACCAAGGATCCTCTCAGGAGCATCAGAGGCAGTAAATGAGTCAATACATAGGCCCTTGAGAGACATGCCAAATACAACCTGCAGCAACCATGGAAACCGGAACTACTGTGGTCCAATGATACATGGGAACTTCCTTTTATATAACTAGCAGCTCCTTGTGGTAAAATGTGCACCATGGTGCCAGGAAGCAGCCATGGGATGGTGCCCTAGCCAACAGTGGAAGAGTAATACCCAAGGCTCCTTATTTTCTTTAACTGCCTTTATTTATATGGAAAAATGGTCCCTGACCACCAATTCCATTGGTTCTTCTGCTGATGATACAACCCAAAGGTGGGGTTGGGGAGGGGCAGAGCAAGAGAAGGCCCAGGAAAGCAGACACCAAGCTCAGCAACAAATTCTATCCAACAGCAGTAGCAGAAAAAGAACAAGCCTGAACTGGACAGTGGATACTTGCAAGGTTTATCAAAGTCTAAGATTTAAACCAGTATCAAAGGAGACTGGAAAAAAATATCAGCTTCCTCCTCCTCTCCCACTAGGTAGGAAAGGTAAGCAAAGGACGAAAACAAAGCTTGTTATCAGTTCTTTGGTAAATACAAAGGATCCTACTTTTAGAACATTGACTGGGCTGAAAATTTTAGTGGCTCCCACAACAATGAGGTTTCGTCTTTTACTGTATATTGCAGTGCTAAGTGTGGGGGTCTGAATGTAGCCCCTGGAACCCTGTCCCCCAAGTTAGTTCTGATTAATGAATAATGATGCCAACAGCCAATAGCTGGGCACAAGAGACACAGGTGGGGCTGAGGTTCCATAGCCTTGTGGAAGAAGAAAAGAAGGAAGCCCCCATGAAATAGAAGAAGAATGTACAGGAGGGAGAAGGAGGCCAGGGCCTGGGGCCAAGAGATTGTGGCCCAGGGAGCTGCCTGGTTGGAGCCGAGAGCGGTCCAGATGAAACATAGTAAATGGTGAGTGACGGCTTGTACTTATCGATGGCAAGGTAGATTCTCACAGCATGGAGGGTAGGCAGCTGCTTCAGGCTTATTTAAAAAGATAAAGCCTACGTGTGCCTTTCATCCAGGGACATAAGTGGTCTAAGGTAGGTAGAAATCCCACATGCCAGGATTTTTAATATTTCTTTTGTAAAAATTATTTGTTTGTTTATTTATTATTTATTTTATGTATGAGTACACTATTACTCTCTTCAGACACATCAGAAGAGGGCATCAGAGCCCATTACAGATGGTTGTGAGCCACCATGTGGTTGCTGGGAATTGAACTTAGGACCTCTGGAAGAGCAGTCGGTGCTCTTAACCAACTGAGCCATCTCTTCAGCCCCCTAATATTTCTTATAACAGGAAATAGATTTGGAAGGTTAGGAAAGAAAAGGAAAACAACAACAACAACAACAACAAACAATTATAGGCTATTCCTTGTCTTGGACCATTTTTCTCCAGCACCTGATTGACTTTTGCCCCTGTAGCCATTGGAACTCCTGGCTTTGCTCCATGTCCAGGGATGTATCCTAGGTGATGGGGCAGGACCTGAGAATCAATGGATGCACAGATCTTCTCATTCTGCCTTCAGATCTGAGTTTGAGATGTAAGCATGTGACCAGGGCCAACATTTAATGCCAGACAAACTCCCAGACGATACCCAATTTAGGTCGCAGCATGATAGCTGAAGGCTTGCTTGAAAGATATTTATTGAGACCTCTCCTCTCCTCTCCTCTCCTCTCCTCTCCTCTCCTCTCCTCTCCTCTCCTCTCCCCTCCCCTCCCCTCCCCTCCCCTCCCCTCCCCTCCCCTCCCCTCCCCTCCCCTCCCCTCCTCTTCTCTTGTCTTCTCTTCTCTTGTCTTCTCTTCTCTTGTCTTCTGGTCTTCCTTCCCTCTCTTTTTCTTCCTCCCTCCCTCCCTTCCTCCCTTCCTTCCTTCCTTCCTTCCTTCCTTCCTTCCTTCCTTCCTTCCTTCCTTCCTTCCTTCTTACTTGTGAATAACATCAGCTTAAGGAGTTAAGGAGTACATTTTGAAAGTTTTGGGATTTAAGGAATATGTGATTTCAGGGAACTGAAAAAAAGTTTAAAATTACTGTGAAACTGACTTAAAATTTCAGAAGCAGCTCTAGGAATGAATATGAATCTAGAGGATTTGCTTTCAATACCAACCATGTATCAATATGTGGCTATCCACCATTCCATCCATAAGGCTACTATTTTATTACATCTGTAACCATCCAGTTTTCTATGTAGGTTGACACGAATGTCTCAATAGATCTTGGTAGTGTGACATGTTTCCACAACAAAGCCCAATCAATATGTCATGAGCTACTATCCCTGTTGTCCAATGGAAGGATTGAATTCTTCTGTATGAGATTCTCAGGTATAAAGTTAACTGAGAAGAAAGAAAGAAGGAAATGGAAGATGACACATGGAAGTCACCAGTCTCTCAAGGACATCAGGTTTAAGATTGGAAGTGGCTCAGGAGGTACCTGCTGCTGGTTATCTAGATAACTCCTTTGGCAAGGCAACAATAGCCCTCTTGTTGAAGGCTCCTGGCTTCTACCTACTCTGAGTGGCTCTTTCTTTGGCTCCTTTCATTTATCCACAAACACAGTGGAGCACATTCATTAGCCATGGTTTCCTTCATAGCCTTGGGAAGATCCTCAGATATCAGCCAGGTGCCAGCCCCACCAGGGGCATCTAATCATGCCTCATTTATCTTCACTTCTCCATTTTCTCTAAAACAACATGGGGATATTTTTTTTTAAAAAAAAAAGATGTAAGCTCACAGTTGGCATATCCTTAAAAATCACATTATAATACCACTCTTACAAAATAAGCTAAATAAATCAAGTGATCCCAGTTTCTTATAATTGGAGACTACTTAGGGAAAGAAAAAAAATGAATATAGTTAATAATTAAATCATTGGTAAGAGGACAAATCATGCTTACTAGCCAAATGACTCAACTGGCAAGTATGTCAGGTTGCAAATACTGTGAGTGTACCAGGGGTAGGCAGGTACTACTATTTTTACACATTAGAAATAAATCCCCCAGATTTTATACACATGACTAACCCATCTAGGATGCTCTCCTTTAGTAGCATCTATTTTAGTTTATCTTCTTTTAGTATCATGCTTTAGTTTCTACCCAAATTTCCCTTCTATCCTGTGTGAAAATGACCATATTCAACTATATTGGATTTTTCACCTACCTAACTCGTGCCCTTTAGAGTCCTCCACAGGGAATGACCAACTCTAATTGGCAATTCCCTGCTTCCTATGCTTTTCTTGGTTCCTTATTTGCTCCATTCATCCAGGTCTATTCATACTGACTCAATTGTTTGCACATGCAAGCTTTGGTACCAGAAATCAAAAAGAAAGAGTCAACCCATTATACAGATTTACAGGGCTCCTTAATGGAGAAATTCAAGGGGATCTTGGCCAACTGGTTTACACCATCATAATGAAACCTCTGTACTATTCCCTTTGCTGTGTTTAGTAGGCAGGATGCATAGATGGATAAACTGTCTATCACTTCAGGATGCTTGTAAATGATCCTTATGGCGCCAGCTTTGCAGATGAGGAAAATGTAAAGGGTGTGGCATAGCTAGCTCAGGAAGGATTCCAATCTACCCAAGCCAGCATGGAGAAGAAATCCTGTCTGCATCAACCTCGTAAGGAAAATGACTTGGGCACAGGTGGCCTCCATTTGCCTTCCATACTCACCATTTCTCTGAAGGCAAGCCCAGCTGCTCTGCTCAGTGCCTTCCTAAATGTTTCTGATGGGATGCTCTCTGATTCATGAATCACTTATTCTTTAAGAAAAATTCATCAGACCTTTATAACCCTGTCTGTATGTGAAGGATTTAGCCTCCCTCAATTGGAAGGGAGACAGTTGCATGTTCTTGTTGTGGAGTCGCTGAACTCCAAAGCAGCAGAAGGCACTAAGGAAAGCCCCTTCCCAGTGCTCACACTCATTAAATGTGTCACTTAACTATGGTCCACTGAGTTCCTCAGAGGCTGACCTAGACTCTAACCTCACCCACTTCTCTCTGTGTCCTAGAGTAGCAGAGAGCCTGGGTGAGTCAGGTACCATTCAGAATAGCTACGAGCCTCTAGTTTACTATATTTCACCTCTTTAATCTTGATTTCTCTTACCTATCAAAAACACAACAGGCTTTCATGATGGGGTTTTGATAAAAGTAATGTATATTATGACTACTTATATTAAATGCTCAGTAAACACTGGCTCCTATTACTCAACTGGAGAGCTGCTCTTCACAGCTCACCAGGCCTGGTGCCTACAATGTTCATTTCCATAACTGTCTACTTTATTTGTGACACTCATTATTCTTTTAATTATTTAAATTACTGCCTTCTCAGTTACATTATAAACATCTCAAGGATATGTCTTTTAAAAAATTATTACCATCCATAATCCTATTGTCTAGCATAGAGACTGGAAATTAGTGTTTGTAAAATGTGTTCATTGCTTCAATTGTAAGATAAAGGATAGACACCCCATCACTTTTAAAATGTGATTAGATTTTTTTCAGTGCTGTGAAGAAACTGTATTATGCTGTGACTTTGCAAGATAATGCAGAGGAAACATTATGGTTGACGGTTGTTATCATCATCATCATCATCATCATCCCCATAGCCCTTGAAGCCTCCATACCTATTGATCCAGTTTAGACTCACAGCATCTGAGAGTTGAGAGAAACTCTAGAACCATCTTCTCATCCAAAAGCTCCATCTAAGAGCATGCAAGACATCATTGCAACAAGAATAATAGCATTAAAAAAAAGTTTCTCACAGGAAGAGTCTCCAAAAGCCCTTAGACTCTAATCACAAGTTTATAAAAATCTAACACCTAAATATTAACATTCCTGGGTGTCATCCAAATAGCTGGTGAAAGGATAAATCAATCCCATGTGAATATATAGCTAGAGCAGGAAGGGAGAACCATGGTTTGATGGGCCAGGTGCAGCGTATTCTGTCACATGTCTGGAGATACCAGCAAGAGATGTCACACAGGTCTCAGGATGGTATCTGTTACTGAGGAATGTAAGTAAACCTCACAGCAGCAGGTGAAGTAAACTAGAGCTAGTCTCTAGAAGCCCAGAGCCATTATCTCTCAGGGTTCATTTTTCCCCTCTAAGTCAACTGGGGAACCCCTGGGCTTCTCAGTCTACAGCCTCTGGACAAAATTTTTGGCAAACATACAGAAACATTCCTGACATCTATCTATGGACTCTTGTTTTTCCTGATGACAACAGATATTTCCTCTTTTAGGTTGCTAGCATGAAGCACATGAGAGGCCAGAGGAAAAATCCCACCATCGATTAGACACATGGGAGACATTGTCTGATAACAATATAGAAAGGAGTGGTTTCCCACTCATCTAAAAGGTCAGTGCAGGTCAAAAATCATGTTTGCACCTGTGTGCCAGGAATACAGTGGTGACTGTACAATATTCTGATGCTGGCTCCTCTGCAGCATAAGGGACACACCTGATAGAACTCTCAAAATACTTGAGAATGGTATGGTGCCCCAGTAATATATGACATAGTTAGGTAATTAAAAATAATCTCATGCTCTCATGGCCTTGGATTCCCATACTGGTCATTACTCTTGCTAGTGAGTAGATGTAGGACTTCCCTGGACTTCAACTATGTTGAAGTCGTTTACAGTTAAACTTGCTGTGATGTGACCAATGATGGTGTTGCCTTCTGCAGGGCACTTCCACTCCTGTCAAGGGATGGCCTGGAAAGGTGAGGAGGGATCCAGCAAGTCTTCCCACCATTCCTTATCAACTTTCCCTCACATTTGTGCTTCATAATTTTATAGAAAAATCTAAGTATCCCCCACATCCAACAGATAGTTCTGATGGGAGCTGGTCCCACACCCCGAGTTAATGTCAAACTAACATAGGGTAGATTTTTTTTTCAACTGTGGAAACTCAGTAGAATAGCCAGCCAGTGTCGTAGTTACTTTCAACAGCTTAGATCTTCGGAACAACCCTAGTGCATGCCATCCATTCTCATCTGTAATTTCAAATAATTACGTGGAAGAGCCTTCAGTTTTAATGGGAGCTATGAATCTTCTACACATTGTGGGCTCTTTGGCCTATAAAAGTGAAGAGAAGGAGTTTCCATACTCAAAATATTAAGATCAAGACATCATGTTTCCAGTGGGAGAAGGGAAAGAAAATAGAATAGGAAACAAGAAGTGTCTGGTCAAGTAGTTAGGAAACCAGGCTCCACAGAAGTGCTGGGGCAAAACGGTATTTATGAGCAAACCATGCACTCCTTAAGTGCATGTCTGTGCAGATGAAAAGTCCACCTTCCAATCAAGGAGATAAGATCTGTACACAAATATTTGAAACTATGCTGTACATGCAGGTCATCACCATGATAAGACAAGCATTTTGTGAAGACTTTACTGTATACTAAGTATTTCATATGTTCGAGTGCCTTGCCTATATGTACATATGTATATCATGTATATGCTTGGTGCTTCTAGGAGTCAAAAGAGGGCATCAGATCACCTACAACTGGAGGCACAGATGATTGCAAGCTGCCATGTTGGTGCTGGGTACCAAACCTAAGTTCTATGCCTAATGCTTATAACCATTGACTCATTTATCCAGCCCCAAAAGTTAAGTAATATATCCAAGATCACTCAGTCCATTAGACTTTACCATAAAAATGGACTCCAACTAAGGTTTTCTGATACGATACGAGACGCTGGTTAAATCTGAACTTTAGACAACTGGTGATTTCATAATATAAAATAGCCTTAAGATGGATATCTATCTACATTTGTTAAATCCGATAGCTCTAGTTTACATCTCACAATAGTAAGCTACTCTTTAGCAGTATAAGAAATCCAGCCTTGAAGAGTTTCCTGTGGTTAGGCGGTTCACAAATTGACTTACGGTTCTAAGTTCTAGGAGCTCGAGCTCCTTTGCAGATGAACTCTTATGGCTACAGGAGGCAGAGGACTTACATGGAGTTCTCATGTTGATAGTATTCTATGTGATAAGTCCAGCCATGTTTAAATCTCTTTACCCTTACACCCTATCAGCAAAAGCACTGGTACACACGCGTCTAAAACATATTCATAGATAGGCTTGGAGTATAGCTCATTGCATAGCATGTACAAGATACTGAATTGTCTAATTTGCAGTACAAAATAATAAGAAAGAAAAGCAGACAGGCAGACAGGAAAAAAAGGAAGGTGAGAAAAGATAAGACCAGACTTAGTAAGCAGAGGGATGTGAGGAAGCCCAGAAAACTCGGGTTTATCTTGAGAGCTAGGTCTGCTGATTAAACAGGTTCTGGATATGAGAAAAGCAAGGAAACAGAAGCTGCTTCATTTTAGCTATATCGCCTGATGACCAGAATATCCCATTGGCTATAAATATCCTGAAGCTACACTTAGGTTCTCCCTGAGATGCCAAAACTAAAGAGTGGCCACCTTTCCAGATGTCACACATGCATAAATGAAGAGTCTGACATTATCATAATGAGATAACGTCGAGAAACGCCATTATCATAATGTCGTTTGCCAAGCCTTGTAGGATATTTTATAAGATTATTAAAAGAAATATTCTATTTTAAGAAAATATTACCTGTGTGTGCACAGGCGCTATGGTGTAAATGTGGAGCCAGAAGACAACGTGTGATATTCCTCTCTTTCACCTGAAGGCACTGAGGATCAACTCAGGCCATCTGATTTGTCTGCAAGTACCTCTGAGCAACCCCAATGGCCCCATGAAAAGAAATACACTAAACGGTATTTAAATACTAATTCACCATGATTTCAGAAAGGAAACAGGGCCACCTTACCTCATGAATCTGCTAAACTAAAATATATTCTGAAAATCCACAGTTCAGAACACAAGATGTTATTATCCCCTTTGGGATAGCCATTCTCTTTGGAGTTTGTCATGTCTGTGTCTGTGTCTGTGTATGTGTATGTGTATATATATGTATAAATGTGTGTGTACATATACATGTATAAGTGTATATACATAAACATATATTTGCTTAATAACCTTCTCCTTAAACTGTTTGTATCTCTTGGCTGAATTATTTCCTTCAAGATAACAATAACAAGGCCAGGTGTCATGGCACATGATTTTAAGCCCAGTACATGGGGGGCAGTCAGGTGAACCTCTGGGAATTCCAGGCCAGCCTGATCTACATAGTGACTTCTGGGACAGCCAGAATTATATAACAGAAACCATGTATCAAAAAATTAAGCAAAAACAAGAACAAATGAGAGGCTTTATATGTATATATTTATAATTGTATGTTAATATCATCATAGTGATACATCAAGTATATGGTAGTTTAATTTAATAAAGACCGTTTTGTGTGTTGGTGATTGAGTCTAGGGCCTTGTACATGCTGAGTACCCTCTTACCACTGACTCACATCCTGTCCCCTTCACGGACATTTTAAAGACAAAAGGATAATTGGAAATAAGAACGATATAAACATGAGCAGAAGTGCTGCCATTTTGTCCCCATACCCAATGGATTATCTTGTAGCTCCCATCTTCAACTCTATTTGGTCACCAGCCCTCAGGCTAAATCTTTGTTGTTGGAACTCAGAACTAACCAAGCCAAGTTAGAAGGTCCCTTATAGTTTTCTGGAGACTCTGGTGAATTTCAGGGACTGCTCCAGATGGCTCAGGACACAACTTCAGTATGAGCAGGTGCATCTAGACCTGATTTTCACCCAGTCAATGCTGTCTATTTCTGCTCCTCATTTCTGAACCACATCAATGGACTCTGGTGCATATAACATTTTTTTTTTAACTCTAGAGAGTTTTTTTCCTGATTAGTTAAAAGCCACAATACTGTTCTCAAGATCCCTTTAGCTTTAAATTTTCAGCATGTCAAACTCATAGAAAAATATATTAAATTTATATGACATATAATTTAAGATTTTATAAAATAAATTATAATCTTTATCATTAACATCATAATGGGATGGTAAATAGAAAAATAATCTTTACTCGGGCTTACAAAGAGAAGTAACCCATATTCTATGTTTCAAACTCTCAAACCCATCCAGGAAAGACACACACAGTCATGGAAGATAAGAACTCAGAATGGGAAACAGCTCAACAATTATTAAGGTGGGTAGAACATTAGCAATTGAAGGTAGTAAGTTCTCTGTGCCAGATTGATGCCAAGGACTTTATAAGGTACAACTCACTTAATCCTAGTATCCTATCAGCTAGGTGGTACTCTATTCTGATGACCCTCATTTTACATAGGAGAAAACCAAGGCATAGAAGGATTAAGTAATCTGCCTATGACTCCCCAACTAGAAGGGGCAGAGTCGTTGTCTAGACTCTGTCCCTTCTCATAGTATGCTAGGCTGACCATGTGCAGATGACACAGTGAACAGAAGAACACCTGTATGCCTGTGCCATGAGTTTCTCCAGATCATTTGTCTAAGTTTAGCAGTCTACAAACACTTAGAGCATGTGTGCTACAGATACTCAAGAGTATGTGCAAGTATAGGATATGGAACTACATTTAAATATTATTTTATTAAAATAATCAAATGGCTTTCCTGTGAGCTGATAGATGTTTATAACTTCTGTACACATTGTTCATAAATACTTTAATTTTTCTTGCTGAGGACCCAATTTTTCCATAAGAGAAGACCAGTTTCATTTGTGGCAATAATTAATTCCATTCTCTGTTGTGTGCTATTTGTGAAAGGGGTAACCTAAGAGGTCTTACTTGTCATCTTGCTTCAGAGAGGAAGGAGCAGAAAAGTGAATCTGTGGTTATCACTGTTGTGAACTGGAATAATATTAGAAGCATAACATATTTCTGGACATCATTTATGGCCAAAGGTCATAGGGTTTACTGCTAATATACCAGAAATTCCCAAGGAACCTCATTCAAAATGTTCCATGCCCAGTCCAGATGCTCACCACTGCATCGATTCTATGTTTCTGCTGACTCTCAGCAACATCTTGCCGGCTGGCATTATTCCTTTGCCATCATTGCCCACCACCAGGGAAAGTGAATCTTTCAGAAGAAGAGAGAACATTGCAAGCCCAGTGTACATATGAAGAGCTACATCCAAATTTTCTGCCATTGATTTAATATTCTCCAATACTGCACTAGAAGATGCCTATTTAATGGTTTTTATTTTTAAATTCTATCTAGATGTAGCTTAACTGCATAAATGCCTATGTACCACTTGAATGCCTCACACCCATGAAAGCCAGAAAAGGGTATTGAATCTCTTGAAACTAGAGTTACATGTGGGTGCTGGGAATCAGTTCATGGTCCCCTGGAAGAGCAGTCAGTGCTCTTAACCACTGAGCATCTTACCAGTTTTAGAAGTTTCATATTTTATCATATATTTCTTTTCATATGTAATACATATAAAATATGTATTTCTTTTCATGGCATTGTATTCTTTCACATATATGTAGTTTACTATCTATAATTTTTCATAACTGGGTAACAAGAACATTTTCAAGCAAGAAAATTTAATTTTCAGGCTAGAAAATGAATTTGTTCTATATTCAAGTAGTCACATATCTTTGTAATGTGATGCATGGACTTGAGAAAGACCTCAAACTTAACTGTTCTTCCATTCTTCCAGTCCACCCAGCTTTTCTTCCCTTTACTCTCCTTCAAGTCCTTCTCCACTGCCGAATACCCAAGGTACAGCCCACAGAACTCAAAGCGGTCAACAAGCTGAAGGGCCCAAGTGAGGATTTCTCAGTCTCACTTGTGATGGAGAAGAAAGCAACTACAAGGGGAGGGGGGAGAGGGACCTGGAAGAGAAAAGGGGATGGGGTGGGGCAGAGAGGGAAACATGATTGGGTATTGGGGGGAAAGGACTGAAATCTCCGAGGACCAGCAGAAAGAATGGAAACGTGCAATCTCGGGAGGTAAGAGGATGGGGGGACCCTCAAGAAGGTACCAGAGACTTGGGAGGTGAGAGGCTGTCAGGACTCAAAGAGAGGGACCTTAGATGAAATGCCATATATTGGGGAGAGGGAATTTGTAGAGCCCACCTCAAGCAAAAGACAGGGCATCAAGTGAGGGGTGGGGTTGTAATCCCATAGTCAAAATTCTGACCCATAACTGTTCCTGTCTGAAAGAACTGCAGGGATGGAAATGGAGAGGCGCCTGAGGAAAAGGTCCAGTGACAGGCTCCATGTAGGATCCAGTTCAAGGGGAGGCCCCAAGACCAGACACTATTACTGAGGCTAAGGACCAGTCACAAAAAGGTACCTGTCATGACTGCCCTCTAAAAGACTCAATAAGCAGCTGAAAGAGTTAGATGAAGATATTTGCACCCAATCAATGGACAGAAGCTTCTGACCCCTGTGGCTGAATTAGAGGAAAGCTGGATGAAGCTGAGGAGGAAGGCAACCCTGTAGGAGGACCAGCAGTCTCTATTAACCTGGACCCTTGAGATCTCTCATATACTGGACCACCAACCAGGCAGCACTCACCAGCTGATACGGGGTCCCCAACACATATGTAGCAGAGGATTGCTGGGTCTGGGTTTAGTCAGAGAAGATGTGCCTAACCCTCAAGAGACAAGAGGCCCCAGGGAGTTTAGAGGCCTGGTAGGGTGGCAGTGGAGTGTGGGGACATCTTCATGGAATCAGGGGGTCAGGGAGGAGGTATGGGATGTGGAACAGTCAGACAGTGAACTGGGAGGGGAATAAAATTGGGAGTTTTAAATAAATAAATAAATAAGTAATAAGAAATAAAAAAAGAAAGAAAGTGCTCTCTGAACTAAGTGGAAGAAGGATGGTGAGCTTCTCCTCAAGGTAGAATGTGCAAACGTGACAGTGACACCCAGTTCTTCCTTTCAGCCATCACTCCCATGTCTGCTCCCACTAACTGTGGTATCCAGTAGCAAACTGTCATCTTTATTCTGAAGCTGTTTCATTTTGTATATGTATTAAAATATCTCTTCGCATACTGTGGTGATTTGAATATGATTGGTCCACGGAAAGTGGCATTATTAGGAGGTGTGGCCTTGTCAGAGGAAGTGTGCCACTGTGTAGGCAGGTGTTGAGGACTCCTAGGGCTCAAGGTTTGCCCAGTGAGGAAGAGATAGTCTCTCCTGGTTGCCTTTGGATTAAGACTCTCTGCTCCTTTTCTAGCACCATGTCTGCCTGCACACTGCCAGGCTTCCTGCCATGATGATAATGGACTGAACCTCTGAAACTGTAAGCCAGCCCTGATTAAATGTTGTCCCTTACAAGAATTTCCTTGGCCATGGTGTCTGTTCACAGCAATGGAAACATATATATTCATCTGTCCTACACATTAAGGCTATAGACATCAGGGAAGAACTATTCTATCTGTGATGCTTTATGATAACATTAAACACTTAAAACAATCAATTCAATACTATATAAAGTAACTAACACAATTATGTAATTCCTGAATTCATTTTAATATACAATTTGTAATTTGTTTATCTTTTTTTTCCACATATACTATCATGTACAAAAGGCCATCCATAGTTCACACAGCATTGTGAAACAGGAAAGAGATGACCTACTACTGAAAAAGATTGGGAATAAGAAGTGTAGCCAAGTCTACTGAGCCAGGCCTCTAATCTCAGGCACTTCAAAGCTGGTGTAGGAGGATTGCAGGTCTAAAGTCCAAAGCTGGAGGCCAACCTGTAGAAATTCCTGAAACCCTACCTCAGAAAGGAAAGGTAGGAAGAGGGGGTGTAGCTTAGTGGGAAGTGCCTGCCCAGCACGCATAACTCCCTGGGTTCAATCCTTAGCAGGACCCAAATGAATAAATGATTTAATAGAGAAGGGGAGAAGTTTCCACTAACTTTCTAAAACTTCACAGAAAGCGGGAAAACTTACTTCAGTTTAATGTATTTATTTTCTATGTTGTTTCAACAAGAGCAAAGCTGATTCTTTAGAGCAGATCCAGCTGCGGAGGAGACTTTCTTCCCAAGGATTATTCACAAAGTAGATTTAGAAAACTAGGTCAAAAAGCCCAGCCAAAAAGAAATATTACTGTAACTTCCTGGCCACAGGCCCACTCAAGAACTCCTTAAACATAAGCCTAAACCATGAGAAAAATATTTGCAAAAACATCACCACGCTTGATTTATAAGCCCAAAGATAGCTTGAAGAGTTATTCCACTCTATGCTAGATATAAAAGACCTACCATAAAGTATACATGTGTGTACGTGTATGTGTGTGTGTATGTGTATGCATGTGTGTATGTGTGTGTATGTGTGTGTATATGCATGTGTGTATGTGTGTGTGTATGCATGTGTGTATGTGTGTATGTGTGTGTATGTGTGTATGTGTGTGTGTATGTGTGTGTATGCATGTGTGTATGTGTGTGTATGTGTGTGTATGTGTGTGTATGCATGTGTGTATGTGTGTATGCATGTGTGTACGTGTGTGTATGCATGTGTGTGTATGCATGCGTGTATGTGTGTGTGTATGCATGTGTGTATGTGTATGTGTGTGTGTGTATGTGTGTGTATGTGTGTGTATGTATGTGTATGTGTGTAGGTGCATGTATCTGCACCCATGAGGAGGACAGAGGTCAATGTCTGATGTCAATGTTTTTGGCAGCAATTCATTTTTTTTTCTTTTGGACAGGTTCATTCATTGGCCTGGATCTTGTAAAGTAGGCTAGACTAGCAGGCTAGCTAGGCCTCAGGGATCTACCTGTCTCTGCTTTCCCAGTGCTGGTATAATTACTATGTAATACCATGTTTAGCTTTTCCCATTTCAGTTCTAGGGATCCAAACTTATAAGGATCCAACTTTGCCAACTGGGATCTACCAGTTAATTGATTAATTTAGTAATACACAAAGTAGCTTTCAGAAGAAAATGAAGTTCCTCTGAGTCTAAGTATCTGACGGCCTCCCACTGATCCCCATCTCTTAAAGGTTCCACTACATTCCAAAAGTGCCAAGCTGGGGAGACCAGGCTTTTAATGTATGAATTTCTAGAGGACATAAAATCTAGATAGAAATTCAGACACAAACTGTAGCATCTTGTTTAGTGATTTTGTTCATTGAGACTCATAGTCCTAAAAAGCAAAAGGATCATCTCTAATCAGAGAAAATCATGAAAAAGTTTATATGAAAATCATTCTTCAAGAGGAGATGTTTTAGTGAGTCACATCCTTTCCATGCTAGCATCAGGACATGATCTCAAATCTCCAGAGCCCACATAGAGCTGGGCCTTGCAGTAAACATTATTAACCTTGGCACTCCTGCTATGAGATAGCAGGCAGAGACAGGTGAATCCCCAGAAGTTGGTGGAACTGGCTCATAAGCTAGCCTGGTATAGGTAGCAAACAAGAGAGACCCTGCTTCAAACAGGGTGGAAGATGAGAACTGACCCACACTTGTGGGTCATTCACTTGTATTCACATACATGAGCATATGCACACAGGCATACACACACACACACACACACAGACAGACACAGAGGCACACACACACACAGACACAGAGGCATATACACAGGCACACACACAGACACACATAAACATACACAAAGATACACACAGGCACATATAGACACACAGAGACATACACATAGGCACACACACAGATACACACAGACACACACAGACACACACACACATAGGCATACACACAGACAGAAATACACACAGTACACACAGACACACAGACATATACACAGACATACACACAGACACACACAGACATACACACAGGCACACAGACATACACGCAGACATACACAAACACATACACAGACATACACACAGGCACACACACAGAGACACACATAGACACACATACAGACACAGGCACACACAGAGACACACATAGACAACATACAGACACAGGCACACACAGAGACACACATAAACACACATACAGACACAGGCACACACAGACACACACACAGACACAGGCACACACAGAGACACACATAGACACACATACAGACACAGGCACACACAGACACACACAGAGACACACACAGGCACATACACAGACACACATACAGACACAGGCACACACACAGACACACACACAGACACATATGCACGCACACACACACACACACACTCAGGTGTAAAGATTTTAAAAATCGCAAACCACAAATCCTTGAGGTTCTTGTTCAGGTATTCGAGTCACTGAACTTCTCACATGCCTTTTTACTGCTTCTTTACACAATTGACATGCTTTCTTTAAACTAATCTGTTGTTTAGATTCCTGAACTATGGCAGATTTTTTTTAAATGTACATCAATGACAGACACAGTAATAACAGAAAGAAGAGATGGTCCAATAAGGAGGAAAGTTAGTAACTAATAAGAAAGGCAAAAAGATCTCTGACAGCAGAGAAAGAGAGAAGAGAGGAGAGAGGGAGAGAGAGAGAGAGAGAGAGAGAGAGAGAGAGAGAGAGACAGAGACAGAGAGACAGAGACACACAGAGACAGAGACAGAGACAGAGACAGAGACAGAGACAGGCAGAGAATTAGGTGTGCCAGGGTATCATTATGAGTGGGTACAAATGATCTTTCAGATCTAGAGCTATCAACAGTAAACACCTGCTGTTTTAGGGAATACCTCTGTTATCAAATTGTGTCATGTAAATATATAAGGAAGTTTAAAAAATCTCATTAAAAAGTAACAATAAAACAATCTCTAATGATGTTTTGCTGTGCTCATAGATGAGTGCTCAGCCATTATTATAGAAGCTTCCTCCAGCAGCAGACGGGAACACTCAAGAGGAATGTTCCCTTCCACAGCCAGACATTATGCAAGGGGAGAAAGAGAGAGAGAGAAACCTTGAAACACACAGCTCTGAATGGGATGTCTCCATCAAATCCCTCCCCTCAGAGCTCAGGGAACCGGAGGAAGAGGAGGTCGAAAGGGTGTAAGGCCAGGGGCGGTGGAGGATACTACAGAACAGGGATCTCTTAATCGATTGTGCAGAGCTCATATGAGCTCCCGGAGACTGACGCAGCAAGCATGGAGCTGACGTGACTCTGCACCCTGTCCTCTGAATATATATAGCTTTCAGTTTAGTATGTTTTGTTGTTCCCTGTGTGAACAAGTCATCTCTGATTCTTGTGCCTTCTTTTGGGACTCTGTCCTTTTGCTAATTTGCCTCGTCTAACTTTTGATGTAATCTTTTTTTTGTTTTAGCTTATATTCTATTTTGTTATATTTTTTTTTGCTACCTCTCAGGAGCCGTTTTTCTCCTCTTCCTCCTGTTCTTCCTCCTCATCCTCCTCATCCTCCTCATCGTCCTATTCCTTTTCCTCTCTCCTTTCTGAAACAGGGTCTCATTATATACCTCTGAGTATCCTGGAACTTACCATGTAGACCAGGATGGCCCATCTACTTCTGCCTCCCAAGAGCTGGTATTGGATTGAAGGACTGTGCCACCATGTCTGACACAAAGCCTGTACTTTTCTAATGAGAGACAGAAAGGGAGCAGATCTGAATAGGAGGGAGGGTAGGGAGAAACTGAAAACTGTCATCAGGATATATTATATAACAAAAGAATCTATTTTTAATAAAATGGGAAAATTAAAAATTTTTATAAAAATATTTTTAATTACTCATTTTTCATATGTATGTGTGTGGTACATGTGCTGTGGTGTACATGTGCAGTATGTGCTGAGGTGTACATTGCAGTGTGTGGTGTGTATGCATGGTATGTGGTGTGTGCCTATGTATTTGTGGTATGGTATGTGGTTGTGTATATGTATGTGTAGTTTATGGTGTATATGTGTGTTATGTGTATTGGTATATATGTGTGGTGTGTGTGTAGTATGGTGTATGAGTGTATTGTATATGTGTGGTATATGATGTAGGTATGTGTGTGTAGTGTGTGTGATGTGTGCATAGTGTGTGTGGTGTGTATATGTGTAGGTGATCACAGCACATGTATGGTAGTCAGAGGTGGAAGTCTCCTTCTACCATATAGGTCCTGGGAATCATGTGCAGGTCATTAGGCTAACAGGCAGTACTTTTAATTACAGAATCATCTCACCAACACTTTAAAGGGCAAACATATTTTAATTTCTAATAGAATTACTTTTTATTAACATGTTGAAAATAGCTCCACTCCTTTCTTCCTCCTTTCTCTTTCACAATAAGACCTATGATTCTAAGCATGTGTTTCTTGTTTTGAGCAGATAGACGCTC
The DNA here is from genome assembly GCF_947179515.1 of Apodemus sylvaticus. Taxonomy (NCBI): domain Eukaryota; kingdom Metazoa; phylum Chordata; class Mammalia; order Rodentia; family Muridae; genus Apodemus; species Apodemus sylvaticus. Next base: position 65,804,173 of record NC_067489.1, read on the forward strand.
AACATCTGACTTTTATATACATTAGCACTGTGGCCCTTTCTGACATGTAATTTTCTTGCTAATCCCAACCTGACCTCTTATTAATCTTGACTCTTATACTCTTCACCATTTTGTTACCACTTGTTTTTATTTACTTTTTATTTACTATTTGTAAATGTGCTATTGTTTAGGGCACTGGATCTTTATAACAAAAGACTGAGAATACACAACTGGATTCTCCTAAGACCCTTCTGCTTATGACATGAGACAAATGGATTGATTTGTCACTGTACCATATACTTAAGTTGAAGATTCAGGAAGAATAATCAAGCCTCTTACAACTAAAATGACATTGCTAGATGATTTAAAAAAAAAAAGGGTAAGAACTGGAATAGAATGCCCCAGGACTTTAACCTCATAATCTTCTGGACCAGTAATTGAAAGGTTAATGCAAGCTATACATTCTGGAAATTGAAAGTTAGAATCCCCCAAAATTTATATATAATCACAGGAAACACACAGCACAACAGGCAGATAATCAGGAGCCACAGCTACAGATGACCATCAATGAGAGCGAGTGGCCGTCCTAGGAGTGCAGTCTCCGCAGCAGCCAACGCCATAAATTATCCGCCTCGCGTCGCTTGATGTTGGCTTTTCACCGATGTGGCTCAGTTTAAGGAACTGGTGTAATTCAACTCAAGGGAGGCAGGTTTTCTTTCCTTTTTTTTTGTTCTGGTTTTGGAAACACTGGGTCAGGTGTCCCAGCGAATTGGTATAAGGATGAAGAGACCGTATGCAGAATCCCTGACAGTAATCTACCAGCTATCCAACTCTCTTTCACATAAGCACTTACATATGTGCAAGTCTTATAGTATTTTATATTTGGACACATACACACACACACACACACACACACACACACACACACAATCTAGCTCCCCTACCTGTTACTGGGTATGGCTGGCATGCCCTACCCCCTCCCTATCCTAAGTCCAGTCCAGGGACTGGGCTGCTCTTGCTCCAGCTGCCTTTTTCTATATAATTCAGCCATGTTGGTTCCCTTTTTACTTCTGCCCTTTACTCTCCTGGTTTTCCCCACCCCTGACCTTGCATGGCCCAGATCAGGGACATGCTCACCCTGGGTTTGGTGTCTCTGTCTCTGGCTGTGCTCTCCCTTTGATCTATAATAACCTTGTTTTCTCTACCACACCTAGGAGGAGTTATGTCCTTCCTTTTTTATTTCTTCTTTTTCATTCAATAATTAGTGCCCAAATAAGAAAACAAATTCATTTACAAATCACAACAGTGGAACAGGAAATGGTTGGAGGCTAACCCTTTTTGTTTTCCTGATGCTATTGGTATGTAGCCTAGGCTGACCTTGAACTTGAAGCAGTCCTCCAGCCTCAACCTCTTTACTGCTAGGATTACAGGTATGTGGCACCACAGCTGATGCTAACTATTGCTTAATTCAAGGATGTGATTTCAAAACAATCTTTTAATCTGGTGTCCTTAAAATTTGAGGAGATCAGACAAGATATTTGTACAAATCGCATTGTAATGTTGTAATACCCTGAAAGTGATTGGGGGCCATTCATTGAACTTACTACCTATTTCTGCTTTATGTGCCTAGTGTAGACTGGAGAAACATCTGATTGTACAAACAAAGAATGTTTCTAACACAAAGAGACTTCTCAATACATGGACTCTTGGAGACGTGCCACTAAAAACTGCAGCTCTAATACTGGGTAGTCTTAGATCAGTGGAGTTGGAAGGAGAGAGACCAAACCAGACAGCTTAATCTTCCCACAGAACAGCTATGGAGCTGAGATCCAGGATGAAGGCATTTGCCCTCCCTTTGCTACTTTGAATTATAAAGAAAGCTAGAACCCTCGTGTCTCAGATCCCAGACCGGTTGCTTTTCTCCATGTCATAGGGATACACAGCTATAAAGTAGCCCTGGGTGTTCTGCCCTTTTCATCCTGTAGATAGACTGAAACACTGAGGTTTGGGTAATTACTTGACAGACAATCGCATTCATACAACCATCCACAGGACTTTGTGTGACTGTCAGAGGAAGGGAGGACGAGAGTGTGTTGTCATGGAGATACGAAGGCAAATTACGAGAGGAGGGAAAGTTGAAACCCATTCTGCTATCGCAACCGTTATTTATTCAAGTAATAAATCACGACATCTTTGTCAAAATCAATGTAGCATGAAATGGACTAAAAATAGGCCTTGCAGCCCGATCAACACTGTCTTCTGCACACCAGTGTCTTCTTAAAGGAATGCTCCATTGCTCGTTTAGCTCTCTCACTGTTAACATTTCTATATGAGCGCTTGTGCTTGCTTTCCCTTTGTTCAAATGCCTTCTTAAAATTCAGCATTAATCACCAAGGTAGATTAAAATAGAGACAGCATAATCTAGGGTACTATTTCATGGTAGGATGGTTTTTAAACTTATGACAGGCCAGAAAAGTAAAACAAGTTTGAGGAAGGAAGGAAAACTTCCCAGAGAAGGGAAATGACAGTTTCCTGGGGCATTAAATAGTACAAGGCTCAGGGGTCGGTCTTCAAAGAGATTTCATTCCAGCCAGAATCTAGACAGAAAAAGAAATATCAATGTAGGATCTGACAGCTGGTAACACAGACCCTGCCATTCTGTGATGGGAACTGAGGCTCCACTGAACTCATAGCTCTACATTGGAGCCCCAGTGTTCCCCTAGAAAAGTATGCCCTCTCTGCTGGGAACTTTTGTACAATGTAGTTAACCAAGAGGATAATGAATCTTTAGAGACAATAAGGTATACTAGAGGAAATGAAATCGTGTTGGTCTTTTATCTCATGAAACACTTTCTCTCCTCTTTCCAGATTCATGGATTCATAGTTACCACAGAGTTGGAAAGCCCTCAGAGAGTCCAGGACATGAACTAGGAACTCATCAGAGGCTATGGGGCCAGTTTATTGGCAGAACCAGAGCTTTTAAAATATAGTTTTTATTCCTTTTCTTAATCTCTTGGATTCTAGCACATATTACCTTTGATCTGAATAAAAACTTTCTACCAAACATCTAGTGTGCTTTATAGACTTGTAGTTGAAACATTGGTTTCATTTCAAGGACTAATGATGTAAAACAGAGTTAAAGCTATTTCCTGTGGTCTCCTACAATAGGCTCTGACTATCAGCAAATCTCCTGCCTTCTGTTTCCGTCACTGGAATGTGCTGGTTAGACCTCTGTTACTCCCAGGTCTGTCTTGCTCACCCACATGCTGTTTCCTAAACCAGAACCTCCTAGAAGCTGGTGAAGAAAACCCAGAAGGCTGATTGGCATTGAGTTCCTATTGTGAGAAAACAAAGGAGAAAAAACAAAAACAAAAACAAAAAATAAAACAACAAAAAGCTCCAGAGAGTTCTGGTTTTTGAGAAATTTGAACTATAGATGACATTTTTTGGGGTTTGGAAATGGTATTTGGGGGACAGACTTTTGAAATAAGTTTACTACTGACTTTTTAATGTACTTACATAGAGTCACTGCTATTTTAGAATACAACATGTAAGATATGAATACTTAGTTTTATATATCTGTAAATTCTAGAAACGATTATTGAGTTGTTGGTTTTCCCATGCCCTCTTTGGAATCATGTCTGTAATCCTTTGGTGTCTTTAGCCCCAAACTTGGGTGTAATGTGGACAGTTCTTTGTCTTCCCACTAAGGGGCAGTATAACATGGAGTAGAAGGCAAGGAGAGGGCAGGCTGTGGCACAGACTCTGGACTATTCCTAATTTACTCTGACAGACTAGCCATGGGCATGTGAAGAACCTCTGCTGGCATCACCATGAGCCACAGCCCCACCTTCTCCCAACCCAGACAGCTGGTGGTGCTGAGTGACACAAGGCTCAGCTAGATCTGATAAGTCCTCAGCCCTTCACCCATTCCTCCCACCATGGAAATTAGTACATTGTCAACCAGACATATCAGGTTACTTTCCAACAGAATATCCTCAGCTGTAGAGGTCAGGAGAGAAGGCTGAGGGAAACCTGGACTCTGGGTAGATGATTTGACAGTCAGTCCTAAGTTACCATGTCCTAGCTGTGTGTCCTACCAAGTTGCTGACCATCTTCAAGCATTGTCCCTCATTCAGGATTTGGGACTGCTGAGACTACATTCTCATAGAAGAGAGAATAGACATGGAAGCTGTCTAGGTTACAGAATGAGAGAACTAGAACTAAGTTCTTTTTATTAGTTCCCAGTCATCCTACAATTGAAGATCTAGGTGATTTGATTAACTGCACTCATTACTTCTAGTCAGAGAATTCAAGCCAATGTTTGCTCTTGAGCTCAGGGGCTTAAACCCCAAAAGAATCTATTTGGTCATTTGTATTACTGCAGACTTCTTATTCTTGACATGCAATTTGTTTTCCCTGGGAAAGTTGACATAAGGACCTCAACTCTCCAACATGCACATAGCAATGAGCAGACTTTACTACATGTAATCAACTGAGATGTAATTGACAGTATTTTTCTTTACTACATCAACTATAAGATTGATCAAGAAAATTCCAAAGTACTTTTTTCTTTACTACATCAACTATAAGACTGAACAAGAAAATGCTTTAATAGTCTTTGTATGGTCATACAGATAAATTCTCAAACATGAAAATACTAGGCACTTCTCAGAATATTTCATATTATGAGTGATGAGGGATAACCAGGTTGGAGAGAGGGAAAACTATCTTTGTTGATTTAAACAAACAAGCAAATGAACAAACAAACAAACAAACAAGCAACACAACAATAACAACCACCCCCACCAAACATATAGCCTGAGGCCAGACCACCTGACTAATGACACTGTAGGGTGTTTAAGGGATTTGGAGACCTGAAGGAATGGATTTCACAATTCCTGTGATAAGCTTTTGTAGTCCCATTCTCTGACTGCACTCCGGAAGCAACCAGCCTGCACTCCAGACTCCATCCCTTCTCTGGTCTTCCTTAACATCTCATCTTGACTCTCCTCTTCTCCCCTTCCAGTCAGATGTACTGTTAGGGCTGTAAGTCAGTGATACGGTACTTGTCTAGCATGGGAAAGGCCTTTGGTTCAAAGCTTAGTGCTGCAAGATTTTAGAAAGCGAAGAGAGGTACGGGATCACTTGAGGACAGAAATGTCTATGCATAGAGACTGCAAAGCAAGGGATGCTGTTACTTTCAAGATGGGGAAACTGAGGCTCTATTCTTGTGGTTTTCGTACAGTTAGAACTTAGACTTGAGACTTCCATTTCCCCTAAGAATTCTGTAACCTTTAGTTTAGGTCACATATCTGGGGAAGAGGGGAGGAGTCCATTCACTAAGGAAGCTAAAATAAAGCTTCTACTGCTGGCCCACATTTTTGGGCCAACTTCCAAAGCACTTTTCTCCAGCGAACTGGCCACAGATCCAAAGCTTGGGCCAATGTTCCAAAGACCAGAGAGAAGAAGATCAGAGATGAGTAGCATCAAAGTCCACAGATAACTGCTGTGTGACCTTATATCCAGAGATTGGGCTCCAATGCACAAATGTCCTGTCTCCTAAATCCCTGCAGGAAGAGAGATACAAAGACTTAGATGGAAGGTAAGCTGTTTCTTAAAGAAGTATGCCCCAGCTGCTTCTGCCCGGAGAGAACGTGGACTCATCCTTAACTGTGGCTATGTAGGCCCTCTGAAAAAACAGAGGTAAGGCAGGGTGTGCAAAAGCAGCCAGGGACAGGCACAGGATCCAGATGGAGATGTCACCTCCAAGCTCTCAGAAGGCTGCTGTGAATTTCGTCCAAATTCTACTATGGTTTCCCTGACAGTTCCTTTCATGTCAGTCCTCTATAGGCAGTGCACCATTCTTCTAGCCCATTCCACATAATCCATGCATAGAGTCCTAGTTTTACCCAATCCAGACTTTCCAAATGTACACTATAACAAGATAACCACACTGCTGGAAGAGGAAAAATTAAAAAAAAAACAAAACGTTTAAATTTCATTCACCCATCTTGAGAGTGATGGACGTGAACTCAATGAAGAGGGTGGACATCAGGAGATAGCATAACCGGAAGGGTGGTCCAGAGATGCACAGAACAGGAAGCGAACACATCACAGCTTGGTTATAATCAAAAGAAGAGCTCACAAGAGCCCAAAGGAACCCTGGATACCACAGGGGGCCACTTCTCACTTCCTGATGGAGACGCGTATTCGTGTCCAGGACTGCTCATCCTGGTGCCAGGTACAGATGGTGAGTGAATGTAGGCTCTAAAAGTCTCGTGTCTAAGGGGGTCAGTCAAGTGTTCCAAGGATGTGCTTCAGTTCTGAAGAAATGCCACTCCCCATTGAAGCCCCCTCCCCATTTTCCTCAGCAAGACCCTTAAAAACAGGGTTTACTTTTTTATCTTATTTTATTTTATTTTATTTTATTTTATTTTTTGGAAGGAGGGAGAGGATTTCAGCTTAGCCACTTCTCAGTTTTTGTGTCTGAGTCTAGAAATACTAACTTCAATCTCTCAGAACGGTTGAGAATTAACAGACATGAGAAAACAGTTAGTACAACGGCTGGCTGCTCTCCCTACCACCATCCCATGTCTGTGCACCTCCTTCTGGTCTTCTCTTATAAAGTATGTCATTCCCTTCTCAACTCTCCTAGGCAGAAATCTTGAGAGACTGCTACTTGTCTCCTTCAGCACAGGATGTTACCCACGACTGAGAAGGTCGCAGAGCATACGACCCAACGAATACTGCAGCAGATAGGCACCTCAGCTCCAGAGGTACAGGTGACCTACAGGAGTGGTGCAGAGTCAGAACTCCCTTTCTGTGTCCTGACTCCCTCCCCTTTGCTGTGCATTAACCAAAGTCTAGAGAATTCCAGGTTCTTACCTTGAGAGGCACAGCAGCAGGCGGGGCCAGGCAGCTCTGGCTGATCTGAACGGTTGGGCAATATCTGAAGAGCTGTGCCCTTGTTGCCAGCACGGTGGTACCTGTTTCTTCTTCACAGTTCTTTGGGAGTACCTCTTGGTTTACAGTCCCTCTCCTGTGGGGTGTTCTTTTGCCCCTGTCAGCTGCATTGGACAGGGTGCTTTGTGGAACTGAGAATTCGCTGACATTCCTGGCTTCTGGGTCCATATCCCACAGGTCCTCGTGGGTAGAAGTGACTGGCCAGTGCTTCCAGTCTACGGAAGGACTGCTGTTTCCATCATTCCGTGTAGGAGCTGGGCTAGCAAGCCTACATGGCAGTTGCTGTAGTAGGCCAAGTTTCCTAGGAGCCGGGGCCAGGCAACGCCTACTATGTGCGGATCCACCAACACCACTCTTCCTTACATGCAGACTCTGGGATTTCTCAGTTTCTTCCTTCTTTTCCTTCAGTGAATAGCAATGGAAAGCCGCTGGTCTCTGTATTCCAGAGCCTTCCTCGGGCTGCAGGCTCGAAGGAGACGTAGCAAAGTCCTGTGTACATCTGAGGTTCCAGGGAGCAGAGAAAAAGCTTCTTCTGGGACTTGGGAAAAAGTGTCCCTCCTCCAACCCCCCTGGGGCTGCTGTTGAGACAGCAGCGGTCTCTGGAAAAGGGGCGGGGAGAGTTTGGGTAGCTCGGGTTGGTGGGGGCTGCAGCTGGATGAAAAGGAAGGAAGTTTTCATCTGCTGTGGCTGAGGCTGCTCGGCCATTTCCTCCAAGGGAGCAGAGCTGGTCCTTGCCAGGGTTTCAGACCTCAGTGTCTCAGCAGCTGCAAGCAGACATGGTGACTCAGCCCCGTGGTTTCACCATCAGTCTGTGGAAGGAAATAACACACCTTTAGCACCCAGGGGGACTCTCCAGTGGGTTGGGGGGTAGAGAATCGTGTTTGCTGGAGGACTGGACTCTGCTCAGAGTCACAAAAGCAAACATTGGTGGAGAACAGTGTACAAATGACAGATGGGTGTGTGTGTGTGTGTGTGTGTGAGAATCAAGACAGCCTTCACACCTATGTCCAAATGGAATCACTTCTTTACCTTTTAACTCTTTATTCTAGTAATTAATCCTAAATTATTTTGACTATTCCTGTGATTTGGAGTCTGATCTGACACTATGTGGTTTATAAATGACATTGAAATGGCCTTTCAGTCTCCTTTGCCTACATATGTGAAACACAGTTTTGAACAAGTGGAACGTGCCATGGTGCTCTTCTTTACAGACTACGGTAACGAGGGGACCCATGGTGGTAGGTCTCGTGGTTCAGGCCAAAGGATTCAACATTATAGTTTGAATGCGTTACTCCCCAAATTCAAATGTTGCTGAAATGACTGAGAGGAGGGACTTCTGAGAAGTGATTAAAGTCTGGGTATTGCCCACCCCAGCTTGTGCATTTGAATCATAAAGAGGCTTCTGGTGGAAACCCAGATAGAGGTAGCAGTGGGCCCCGAACCTTCTTTCTGCCTTTTAATTTGGGAACTTATTGCAGCAGTGACAAATATTTCTATCCTAAGTTGTATGAGCTGGACTATGGGAAATGCAGAGAAAGAGATGATGGTGGGAGCTGAAGGGAGGGCTGCCTTGGAAGGCAGGTGTAGGAAATCTTCCTGAGAAATCATTAAATATGGGGGTTCGGCTACTAAAGTGGTGGTAAGAAGTAGGGGCTAAGATACAGAGAAATCGTGGTTATTATGGGATATAAATGGTGTTTTGATCAAAAAGACTTTGGTGACAAACATTTCTTTGAGTCTTCCTTTCACTTAGAGAAAACTTCTAATTGTCTCTAAGCTAATCATACCTAGTTTACAAGTTTGCTATTGATGTAGGGATTAAATAAATAGTACAAGGTGTGTAATCAATCCTCAGTAACCATTAGCTGCTACTCTTGGACTGTACCTACACATTTGAAGCTTTGCAGAAATTTGTTCATGCAGCAAAATTATTAAAATATATGTGGATATATACATCCTGTGTACATGTGTGTACACATATGTATTGTTTTCACATATATTCAGTAGCTATTTACATATTTTTATGCTTCCTGTGTGACAAGAAAGACGAGAGAAGCTGAGGAATTATTGGTGAGAGTCAGCAGTGAATTTGGGGTTAGGCAACATAAGCTTGAGTTTTGGAGTAAACATCTATTAAGTGTGACTCACAGCATATCTTTGAACCTCATCAAACTTATTCATAAAACAGCAAAATAAGTGTCTGTCCTTCCTACGTAACAGAACTCTTACAGGCTACTTGGAATAATCTGTGTAAGAATAATTTATAAGTACAAAAGTGACATATGTAAGTATGCATATATATGTAAATATATATATAGTCTTTGAGTTGTGATGCGTTTCAATACATACACATAGACACAGGCACACGCGCGCACACACACACACACACACACACAACTCTATGTGTACATGAGGGTTATTTTTTTTATTCGATATATTTTTTATTTACATTTCAAATGATTTCCCCTTTTCTAGCCCCCCACTACCCGAAAGTCCCATAAGCCCCCTTCTCTTCCCCTGTCCTCCCACCCACTCCTTCCCACTTCCCCGTTCTGGTTTTGCCCTATACTTCTTCACTGAGTCTTTCCAGAACAAGGGGCCACTCACTCCTCCTTTCTTCTTGTACATGAGGGTTATTTTTAAGACAAGATCTTAGACGGGCTAAGCTAGCCTTAAACTCTCACTCTTCCTGCTTCCACCTCTCAAGTACTGGGGCTACAGGCCTGTATCATCTATAATAAATAATATTATTTATACTCCTAAACTATATAATTCTTTATGGTTTCTATAAAGTACTGTAGTTTCATTGCTTTGAAAGGATGCCAAGCCAGCTTCCTATTTTCCTGCCACCATTTCAAGATTTATATAATGTAGATAGAGATGTCAGAAAACTTAAATGGCACTATGTCTCTGCTAATGGTGATGGTTTTTTTTTTCTGCAGTTCTAGAAAATTAATATGGTTCTAGAATCTTGACTATGATGGAGAGGGAGGATACGTATCAAAGTGCACTATTCCCTTACTTCAGCCTGTGGTAACTTTCTGAGGTGGGCAGAATGGCCACTGGGAATACAGAGAATGAATGCGGAGTGATTTGCTTCAAGCCATGTGGTTAGTGAAGGCAGAAATCGATCTCTCCATCCAGGCCCAGATCTTCACACCCCTTTCTGACTGATAGACCTCATGTGGACTGTGTTCACCCTGTGCTTCCTGTGTCTAGAGGGATGATCCTCCACCCCACAGGTATTGCTTCTGCTGGCCTGGAAGCCTCACCCTCTCTGTTGTTTCCCAAGCATTCCTAGAACATTCCATTCCATTTCAACTCAAAGGAGTGATCCTGTGCCACTCAGCTCATAGCTATTTTCTCAGAGGCTACTGACCCCTGTTGGTGTTCTTAGCACTTCTATTGGAGCCCCCTGGGATTCCTGAGCCCAATTTGAGTCTGCTTTGCTGGGCATTTATAACTTGGCAGGATCAAAAAGTGGTAGTACCTGGGAAGCCAGTATCTTGAAAACTGCCAATCATTAAGGATAAAGAATTATATTTGGAAAGTGATTGGAATTCTTGAATAAAGACAAACGAAGAGATAACGCAGGGCTGGTGTTGGGTGAAAGGACTGTGAAGAGGTGAGGGATGGCAAGAGATGTGGAAACAGAATAAAAAATACAACTCGGGAGGTCAGAAATGCAAGAATAAGCACTGAGGGTTCCTACTCACACCTTACTGAGAAGGCTTCAGAATACTCCAGGATACCCGGTCTACAGGCACCCGCCCTCAGACCAGGTCTACAGGCACCCATCCTCATACCCAGTCTACAGGCACCCGCCCTCAGACCAGGTCTATAGGCACCTGCCCGCATACCCAGTCTACAGTAACCCGCCCGCATACCAGGTCTACAGGCACCCATGCTCATACCCAGTCTACAGGCACCCAGCCTCATACCCAGTCTACAGGCACCCACCCTCAGACCAGGTCTACAGGCACCCACACTCAGACCCCATCCACCAGCACCCACGCTCCTTCAGGACTATGGCTTCTTTCCCCATTATTAGGTACTGTCATGTCCGTCAAGTGACTTTGATGTGAAAGTGATGCAATTTGATAAAGATGGTGACTATTGCTACTGTCTTGGTCTCTTCAGTCTTCTATTTAAAAATGCCCTAGATGGGGTTAGTTATAAATAACAAAATGTTAGTTTCAGGGATAGAGAAGATCAAGATCAGGGTGCTGCAATATTCTTGACAAATGACAATTTCATGTGATAGAGAGGGTAAGGGCTGGCTCTCCTTCCCCTCCTCCTCCTCCTGCTCCTCCTCCTCCTCCTCCTGCTCCTCCTCCTCTTTTTCCTCCTCCTTTTCCTCCTCTTCCTTTTTCTCTCTGCCTCTTTTCTCCCATCCATGGCATAACCGCCTCTCAATGGTCTGCTTCCTATTTCCATCACCTGTCTCCCCCAGAAGGTAGCACGTATTCCATTCTGTCTCACAGGGTTACTGGCACTGCAGTCTGCAGAAGGTAAAGTATAAATTAAGCAGGTGCAGAAGATGCAGGCACTGGTCTATCGGGCTCTAACAGCTCCTTCCGTACTGATTCGCTACACGTTAGTACATCTAGGAGCTACTTTATTTGCCATTGATAGAAATAAGATATTTGGAGAGAAGAGACTCTTTTAGAAAAGCAAAAATTTCACACGTCCCTTCTTAAGTCTCAGGGCACATCATTGTCTATGACTCCTCAACCTCATACATAGTCTTTCCATATTGACTGGAGTGATTTTCCTTTGTGTGTGTGTGTGTGTGTGTGTATGTGTGTGCTTCTTCTCAACAGGCAAGTCCAGTCCAGCTCATGTCATCATAGATGACACTGTGTCTGGTTGCCCCCCTTGCTGTGATCATTTATGGAAGGACCAGATGGCAACTCTTGGAAAATATTTTAATTAGGAAGCCTTTCATCTCCATCCTGTTTCTATTTCCTTTCTCACCCCACCCCACCCCATGCACACATTGGCATCTTCTTAGTGAATCTTTGTATTTTAGGTTGATATGTGCCCACCCTGGCATCTGATCACACAGGGCAATCACAGTTGAAGTAAGTGGGAAAATGCTGAGACAGACAGGACGAAATCCAATAGTCTGTTCTGTGTCATGTGCACATGTCCAGGCTTCACACCCACGTTTTCTGGAGTCCTTTACATGCAGGGGATATGGGTTTTACCAACAGAAGCCCCACAGCCGAGCAGGGGTGAGGAGCCCTTTTCTACAGAGAGAGGCTGCACTGTTGGGTGGGAGTGAGGATAAAGGACCAAGGCGGCTGTGCTCGGTGTCACCCAGACTCTACGTCCTTCTCATGCCTTCTTATAGCTCCAGGTTGTCCCCGCTGACTCATTTCACATAGCTGTGAGTTTCCTGGAAACAGCTGTCACAGAACTCTGTCAGACAGATAGGAACTGCTTTTAAAAGCACAATTCATGAGTAGTTTGGGGGAAACAAACTACTTTCTGTTCAACTTGGTTATGACTGTAATTTATTATGTTTGTTCCCCCTGGACAAGTAATTCTCACCGGCTATCCAATAGTACCCAATAGGCTACAGGGTTAAAGCAACCAAGGTCCATGGATGAAAAAAAAATGTTAGCTGAGATTCTTAACAAGTAGCAAAGCCAGCAGTGCAGCCTCTCTTGTCTGGGCTCCGAAATCTCTGCTGTTTCACTGCAGTGCTTGTCAAAGCCGTGCTTGTCTCCCCTTGCCGCTATCCCATCCCGCATTGCTCACTGAAGCCTATCCAGTCAGTTCTATATTTGCATTTAAGAAGACTCAAACTGGATCGTGCTGACTCTCTGTGGGCATCACTGTCCTCAGGAGAAAGATTACCATTTCTCAAATTGGCCTGAGCTTTCCCTGCTCTCTTGTGTGTTTCTTCCACACTTTCTCTACATAGTGATTCTTCCCCAGACAGGGCAGTTTCTCAGGCCTCTGCCCTTCGATCACGGCTCCGGTCTCTCCCTTCTTCCTTCCTCTCTAACTAAATGATACAGCCTCCTGCGCCTTGGCAATAGCCTAACACCTATGTGTCTCCAGCCACTATCTCTCATTAGTCCTCTCTTCTAGGACTTTCTGTCAGCCATGTTCATTCTGATGCCAACTTTGCTGTGATGGATACAAAGAAGAGGGAAAGCAGGAAGACAAGCAGAAAAGAAAAGCTAAAGCTGTCAACATTTTCCTTTTTCTTACTCAGAGTTATACTTAGAAGTCATTCAAAAGATTTTTAACATTGCAAATGTCTCTCATGAGTAAAATATTTGGCCCAGTTATAAACTCAGATTAGAGCTGCATGTTGGTAATTATATATATAATTATATACATATATATATATGTATATACATATATATATATATATATATATATGTTACAGATAACAAAATGCAGGGAAACACTATCAAACTGTGATGTATTCAAGTATCAAGTATCACATGAGTAGAAACCAGTGCACGAGATACAAACCTGTACAATAAAGTAGTGCTTAAAGGTAAATGACATGGACTTGATGTTTGTGAGTGTTCTTGCTTGTGGAATCAAAGGGAAAAGTTGGGGTTCTTTCTTCACACTTCACCCTATTTCTTGAGAAAGGAAGATGTCTCATGGAGCCTGGAGCTTGCTAATTGACTAGGCTGTCTAACTAATAACTCCTAGGGACCCTCTTGTGAAGTGGAAACATTAAGGGTTCTTTGGAAAGCCAGTTGTGTTGGATGGTGTTTTGCTGGGGCAAACATGTAAAGAAGTGTTTTCCTAAAGTGGACACAGATGAAAGACTAAGGCAGACTTGTGAAGGGATGTTTCACTGAAGCAAACACAGGAGAGAGGATGTTCGGCTAAAACAAACACATGAAACAGGTGGTACAAGATTCTTTGCAATCAACACAAATATATTGGTCTGCTTTACATTGTGTAGTTGAGCTGCATTTGTCAGGACTCCTTGGACTTGGGCTTATTGGATACAAGTCCTGAGGCAAGGGACATGGAGGACAGACACATGATGGTTTGAGGTTGTACAGAGCCATATTGGGGAGTCATGCCACATGGTAGGAACTTGACATTAGCCAAGGACAATCCCTGGCTTCGGGCAGGAATCTGATGTTAAGGCATAATAGGGAGTTACAGCAGAAACTTTTATCCTATGGTGGAGAGTGAAGGTTAAGCTCATTGTTCCTCCAGGTCTAGGAATTCCTGAATTAAGCAGGTGACCCACCCAGCTGCCGGAGCAGTTGAGACAAGGACCTCCAGGTGAAGCTAGACAACTTCCACCGGAATTCAACCCAGAGTCTGGGGGGAAGGGCTTACCCAAACTGTTAAAAGGTCTGACTGACATTAAAGTTGGGGCCTTGATCAGCAAAATATTGTCCTGGCCTTCTTTCTTTTCGCACCTTCCCCATCTATCCCTCAGCTTCTGTTCCAGCAACCCAGTTCGTAGTAGCTGCAGCAGCGATGGAATACAACAGGAGGGTATAAATAGGATTCGATGGAGTGATGGAGACAGAGCTTGGCTTACTGGTACAGCTACCTGTGCAACGCTAGTGGGTCTCACGTCTTTGCAGATCTTCGCTTTCCTGAGAACAGCACAGCTAAGAACTTCTCCTGGGCTGTTGAAGGCTGAGGTCTGGCTGTCTGTGCTAGGTTATGTCACTGCTGTTGCTAACCTGACTCAACCCAACTGGACTGCTGGCGTATCCATGAACTGTTTGTGGGTGCATCAAGCTGCAGCTGCCTGCTCACCTGTGACCGGAACTGCCTATTTCCAGACAACACAGACAAGAGTTGCTCCAAGGAACCTCTCTGAACAGGTCCACTTTCCTCATATCCTTTCTTTCCTGCTACCTCAGGTGGGTGGTGGGCTACAGGGGAGGTTAAAGCATTTAAGAACCATCCTTAAAAATAGGATTTGAAAAATTAAAGTTACATTCTTGTCCTCTCCCTCCCAGCACTAGGATTATAAACAAACATCATATTCAGGTTTATATGAGGGCTAGGGAATCAGAACTCAGGTTCTCATGCTTATAGAGTAAATGAAGAACTATTACCAACAATATGTCGATCGGGTGACTACATTTTACCTGGCATCCCCATGTTTAGGAAGGAAATCAGGGAAGGTCGAAGCCAGATGTCTATACCACCCTCTGACGCCATCTGCTTTTTGTAGAACACAGAGCATCTTTGTTGCTGAGGAAAGAACAAAGTTTATATGGAACATTCTGGCACGGCGGGGTGAGTGAGGCTAAGCAGCACATGCGACAGATACGGGCACGAGGCGCCCATTTACCTCTGCCTGGCACCAAGTAGTTTTGACAACTTTAATGGGCTACAGACAGGCTATGAGCAAATGTGTTTATCACACATACTCAGCCTTCTAGTGGGAACCTGGAAAGAGAAGAAAGGCCTATTTATCTTAAAAGACCATGGCAGCTTAAGAAAGAGTAGGGGGCAGAGGACAGACAGCAATACTTGAAAGTAGGACTGTTTGATATCAAAGTGATTTCTCCTAGGTTTATTCAGCTGTTTATACGATAGGAAATGGTGCTTTGGTCTGTTTAACACACATATGTAGTAGACTTGAATCCTTAGGATTGTTTTAGCCCCTCTAGGGTCAAAATGGATTTAGAAACCAGAGAATAATACTCTTCCATAGGATGCAATGTTAAAAATTCCAGGATTAAAAGCTCAGGAAACAACAGGTGTTGGCAAGGACATGGAGAAAGAGGAACACTCCTCCACTGCTGGTGGGATTGAAAGCTGGTACAGCCATTCTGGAAATCAGTCTGGTGGTTCCTCAGAAAACTGGACATGACACTTCCGGAGGACCCTGCTATACCACTCCTGGGCATATATCCAGAGGATTCCCCGGCATGCAATAAGGACACATGCTCTACTGTGTTCATAGGAGCCTTATTTATAATAGCCAGAAGCTGGAAAGAAGCTCTGAATACCCAAGACACACTTCACATTATCAAAACATTCCCAAGAAGAAGGAAGGAGAGGGCCCTGGTCCTGGAAAGGCTTGATTCAGCATTGTAGGGGAGTACCAGGACAGAGGAGTAGGAAGGGGTTGATTGTGGAACAGGCAGAGGGAAGAGGGCTTATGGGACTTATGGGGAGGGGGGAACCAGGAAAGGGGAAATCATTTGGACTGTAAACAAAGAATATAGAGAATAAATAAATAAATAAAAAAGAAAGAAAGCCCTGAATACCCAAGGCACAAATCGCATAACAGATGACTCCCATGAAGAAATATGGAGAGGGTCCTGATCCTGGAAAGGATTGATCTAGCATTGGAGGGGAATGTAAGGACAGAGAAAAAAAGGAGGGAGGTGATTGGAGAATGGATGGAGAGAAGAAGGTTTATGGGACACATGGGGAGGGGGAATCCGGGAAAGGGGAAATCATTTGGAATGTAAACAAAGAATATAGAAAATAAAAATATTAAAAAAATATTTAGCCTTCTAAAAAAGAAAGAAAGAAAGAAGAAAGAAAGAAAGAAAGAAAGAAAGAAAGAAAGAAAGAAAGAAAGAAAGAAAGAAAGAAAGAAAGGAAGGAAGAAAGAAATTAAATTCCAGGAGGGCATCCTGGGGCTTTGGTTCCATAATGCATTAAGACATCACATAATTAACAGTTCTCCCCCTGTGACTTCATTTCTTTAGAGTAAGTATTGCTTTAGGTTCAGTAGGTTCTCTTTAACATACTAATTCCTCTGTGGTGTTGTGTAGATCCAGATTGGCCCCCAGAAGTCCCCAAGGCTCAGTGCCCAGATCTCGTAGGTGTGAGCACTGTAAGGGGTGGGGCCTAGTGGAAAGTCTTCTGGTTATCAGAGGAAGGGATGGAGGGGTCCTGCCTTTTCCTTTTCCTCTCGTGTGCTAGCCATGATGTGAACAGTTCTTTTCTACTCGTCTGCCATGCTGTCAAAAGCAAAGGGGCCAATCAATTGTGGATGGAAGCCTCCACAAACATTAACCAGAGTAACCCTTTTCTCTCCATCAATTGATTGTATTTCAAGTATGTGTTAACATTTCCTCTAGGCTCCTAGCAACAGTTACCTAGCAATTACCAAGTATGAGCCAGGTATATAAGGACTGTTTGCTCTCTCTCTCTCCCTCTCTCAATCTCTCTCTCTCAATCTCTCTCTCTCTCTCAATCTCTCAATCTCTCTCTCAATCTCTCAATCTCTCTCTCAATCTCTCCCTCTCTCAATCTCTCCCTCTCTCTCTCTCTCAATCTCTCTCTCTCTCAATCTCTCCCCCTCTCAATCTCTCTCTCTCAATCTCTCTCTCTCTCTCTCTCTCTCTCTCTCTCTCTCTCTCTCTCTCTCTCCCCACATGTCCCTGGCTGGCCTCTTCCCCTCTTTCTCTCTTCCTCTTTTTCTCTTTATTTCTGTCCTTCTCTGTCACTTTCTTTATCTGCCTCTTCTCCAGACCTACTTCCCAGCTCCCAAATAAACTTTCTTTTATACTAGGCCTATCCTGTGGCTGATACCTCAGGGATGCCTTAGCAAGGGCCCACTAAGATACCGCCTCCTGCCACATCATACTGTGTTTTATGAAACACAATAGTATGTGTTACAGTAATGGAAAGGACTGAAGAGAAAACAGTGAAACCTTTATTACACTGGTGCAAGTGATTTTCCCAGGCTACTTCTGTATCCAAGTGGGATTAACCTTTGCACGTCATGATATGTTGTCATCTACAAAGTTGCTACCTGAGGACTGTGAATAACGTATTAAGGAAACCTAAAACGCTGTTGCCCATCACATGCATCCCCTGGCTCCCATGTGGCCTCTGAGCCTTGAGTCTGACACACCTGTTGACTGTCCAGGCTTCTCCAGTGATGAGGTGGTAGCAGTGGGAGGGTGGGGCACACTGTCAGGAATAAGCCTTAAGGGTCCAGTAGCCTGGGCTTCCTGACTCAACTGGTCAGGGAGCTGGGCACTGAACTCAACAGTGCTGGTCTGTAGGTCTCAGGCTGTACTGTACGGGGTAACAGCTGGGCAGGTCCGGCAGGGTTTCCTCTGGCTCCCTACCCCCTCCAACGTTTAAAACACAGCCAGTGATCTGAAACCACGTAAGAAAGGAAGAAAAGAAGGAAGGAAGGAAGGGAAAGCTTAGTTTTGTTGCTTCGAGCTCCTTTTATCACAAAGGTTTGCATGTAAACGAAATGTTCGGCCATACATGGTTGCAGTTGCTTTTTTTGTTTGTTTTACATTTAAGGTAGAAATAGAAATCTTAAAAAACAAACAAACAAAAACCTAACAAGCAGAGAACTGTGAGGAACTACAGCTGAGGGGACAACGTGCCCAGAGGTGCACACTCTGGTCTCTACGGAGGCCCATCCTTGGGCCAGCGAGGAGATGCTGGGGAGAGAGTTGAGAGCAGGTTAAAAGCAGGACTCGGGATGTTCAGAGTCTTCTGTTTCTAATGAGTTATACACTGACTGGATGTTTTTGCTGTTTCACAACTGGGAAACCTTAAATAAGACACTTAGATTTTATGACCCATACCTTCTCATCTATAAATTGTGACTATAACATTCTTTGTTTTGCGTAATTACAGCAAGCACCAATATATAAGAAAACAATTTATAAAATAGATATCACGATGTCTAGGTGCGTTATTTTTTCTTAATAATCGACTTCACTTAAAGTTTCAAAACATCACACACAAATGCATTCTCTGAAGAGATTCTGACTAACTCAAAGCTTAAAGAATAAATAGTAATTAAGTGGTTAGGGAGGAGGAGAGAGACCATTTATGCCCTGCTGAGGCAAGACAGCCATGCAAAGAGAGCTTGCAGGGCAGGCTGGGGCTCGCAAGCCCACAGGGAGGCAGGGATGAGAAGAGTGTGGTCTCGCATGCTTTGGTTTAGAATGACAAGCAGGACACTTGAGGCAGGAGGCGAGAGGAGCTCAGTCCTGGGGTGGGGGTTGAGGCACACCTTGTTAGGAAATTTATATCCTGAAACAATACTTTAACTACTCTGTTGAGTATCTATTATTCTATACAAATATATGCATATATGTAATGTATTTAATAAGCAGACCTTTTAAAAGAGATTCTCTACTGACACAGTTTCTGAAGGTGTTAACTTACAGCATCAAGCCTGATTCTTCATGTCAGGACTTCTCTGGGTTTGGTTTAGAGAGTCTTGCTTTAAATATCGAGTTGGCCTTGAACTCGAGATCCTTCTGCTTCGGCCTCCTGGATTATAGCCATGTGACACTATGCCCAACTTTCAAAACCTTTAGCATGCACCTATGCTTCGTGAGTTTTCAAGAAGAGAATACAGTCTTTAGGGTCTTTGACCAGAGGCACTTTTCCTGAACTCCACTCCCCGGTGTTTCCACTGCTCCAGGGTTTTCATTTCCTCACTGCGCGTGGGAAAAGCTGCAACCCTGAGGAGCCAGTGTTCAGCTCACATCCTGTCCCTGCTTGTAAATCTCACTGTGGCCCTATCAGCATTTCTCCTCTCCTAGGCTTTTCTTTGCAGGAGAAACTGCTTCTTCCCCTCCACGGGTGAACTTGACATCAATAATGCAACCCAAGCCAGAGGCAGATTCTCGCTTCCACTCCAGCATGCCTGTCCTTGCTAGTCGCCGGGATACGGGCTTTCCTCTTGAACCAAATGGCCCTACGCTACGCTGAGATGTCTAAAAGATCAAGTGAGCTTTACCAGGCCAAAAGTGGAGAGTTAGTAAAGACAGAGTGCTGAGTGTCCCAGTGTCCACGAGGGGCCTCGTCCCCAGGCTGCTGTGCTGTGCGGTGCCCTCCCAGTCTGAAGTCTCATTCCACGGGCTTTGCTTACATGCCAAGGGGACATCCTAATGCATTTTTTATAGTGACCTAATAATACATTGGGAATGTCCGCTGGCATTTACCTGTAAATTTTCTTATTTCACTTCCTTTCTTCATGCTAGATGCCAGACTATCCAAGTATTAATATAATGCCATGGGTCCTAATAATTAAAATGGAAACAAGATTTTTCAGCCACCTTTCACAGTAGCTTGGTTTGCCCGCTCCTCTATATTCTCTGTATTTATCTGGGTTCTCTTGTGCCAACAATGATTCAGTGGGTGAAAATTGAGGAGGTGGAACCCTGCAGAGCCCAGGAAATGGGTAGCTGAGGTGGAGTGGAGGAGTCTAACAGGCTACAGACTGATTTCATCACAGGATCTGTGCAGGCACTACACCCCTGCCCAGTGTTCACTTGGCTGAAAATGTCTGGATTATAAAACAGCTTCTGAACAAAGCGCCCATTTAAAGAAGTCGAGGAGAGGTAGGCTTCTTGGCGTGAAGTCAGTTCAAGCCCTTTTAACCCTGCCTCCTCCCAATGCTCATCTCTCCTGTATTCTGAGCAGAGCTGTTCCTGGCTTTTTCTCCCCAGTTACCTTGGGTAGAATTAGCCTTTGTTTGCTTTGAACTGCATCTTTTAAAAATAATGACTATTTTTGAAAATTTCAAAAGCCATAGTGACTTTAATCACTCTTTCCAGGCACTGTTTTCAGTCCAGATAGTTGGAAGGGCCTGGGCCTCCAACCCCCAGGGCTGGCACACACACAGCCTGAGTAAGAGGACTTGCTCTCCCAGTTTAAAGCAATCTGATTTGGAAAGAGTAGGAGGATGCGTGTCTAAAGATAGCCACATGTATATAAGACTATTTTTCCAATTAGTGTAGAAAGATTCTTTTAGCCTGATTAGCCTTCTAAACCACAAACTAGAAATGTTTTGCAGCTTATTAGTACAAATATATTCTGAAATAACTTAGGATATTCACTCAAACATGATAATTTGAACATGGCAAGCATAAGACTTAACTGTCTTATCAATTCATTAAGTCTTAGTAAAAAATAATTATTGTGTACAGAGCAATTATGTATCTATAGTCTCTTTCTTCTGAAAAGATGCCTGTCCATTAAATTATTTTATACTCCATCATCTTTGCCTACAGTTTCTTTCTAATTCAATCCATCTCACATATAGTAGCTAGGGATATTTGCTTATAATAAGGATCAAAATCATTTTGAGATTTTTTTTTTTTTGCTCAAAATATTTTACATCTTCTATAAAGCCTGAAAATAGGAATAGGTACTTCCTGTGTTCTGGTCTCAATGTTTATCCTTGCGCTTCTCTTGGCAAGGACTGCTCACCTGCCTCACTCACCTCACCTGCCTCGGTCACAAACTTTTGGTAAATATTTGCTGATTATTCTGAATTGTGTTAATGGATGAAGCAATGTTGGTAGTTAGCTTGCTTTTCAATCCTGCGACAGGATACCATGACCAAGGCAACTTATAGAAGAAAGAATTTATTTTGGGTTTTTAGA
Source organism: Apodemus sylvaticus (assembly GCF_947179515.1). NCBI lineage: Eukaryota > Metazoa > Chordata > Mammalia > Rodentia > Muridae > Apodemus > Apodemus sylvaticus. The sequence goes on from NC_067489.1 coordinate 65,825,472, forward strand.
TCAGAGAGTTAGTGCATGACCATAGCAGGGAATAAGGCAACAGGCAGGTAGACATAGCACTAAAGTTGTAGCTGTGAGCTCACAGCATATAGGAGGCAGAGAGAGAAAGGGTGCTAACTAGAAATGGCGTGGGTTTCTGAAACCACAAAGCCCGCCTCCAGTGACACACCTCCTCCAACATGGCCACACCTACTCATCCTTCCAAATAGTTCCATCATCTAGGGACAAAGCATTTAAATATATGAACCTGTGGGGGCCATTCTCATTAAAATGTCTACGCTAAGTAAGAATCTTGTAGCCATTCTCATTAAAATGTCTACGCTAAGTAAGAATCTTGTAGAAACATCAGTGAGTAACTATGGAAAATAATAACATGCTTAAAGAAATAAACAAGCTCATATATAGAAGTTTTGAAATGCCACAAGAAATCAATAGAAGTAGTGGCAGAGAATAAAAGGCAGCAGAAGCTTCCTCTCTAATGATGTTGAAATCTAGCACATCCAGGATCTTGAAGCAGAGGAACCAGCACATGTGAAGTGCCTAGAGCAACCTGTTTGTAAGGTGGCCACAGAAGGTAAAATGCTTCCTGGTACAAAGAGTATGATGTGAATGTCTGTGTGGGACTGCTATTCAGCCAGCCACCATCATGAACCAGACAACTGACCAATGAATTTGACAACTTAGAGTGCATGGTGAAGAGAAGTAGATGTTTGTCATGGAAGACAGTTTCAAGTTGGCTGAGGAGTAAGATAGGTAAACCTGTATAGACAAACCTTTGGAGAAGTCTGAGTTAGTGTGTGCTAGTTTGAGAAGATGTGGAGGGACGGATCCTAGAGTAAAAGTGTGTGTCAAGAATGATCTGAAAGAGAGGTTGAGACTAGACCTACAGGAAACCTGGAGATTGATCAGTACTGTTTAGAAATCATTAGAAGCCTGACGTCAAGACTTGAAAATGAACAAAGCATCGTGACGTTCTGAAGGCGTGCTCAGGCCTAGAAAGAAAAAGATGGCTGTAATGAGGAGTTGAAGAGAGAACAAGTAGAAATAGAGAGGGAGCTGTAATGGACAATCTACCTCATGAAGGTAAGGTAGATCAAAGGAATCATTATAATTATAAAAGTTATCAGAATTGTAGGATGTAGAAAAAAATGTAAAGCAATAAATGGTCCTCTCATGAAAACATTGATGAATAGTGAGTTATTCTGAAGGTCACAGATGTGGAGGCCAGGATGAATCTGAATGACTTTCGTAGCAGAGGTAGTTGAACTCATAATCTCGAAAGACATGGGATGGACCAAAAATTTGTTATTGAGATATAAGAGGTGCTGTATGGTCTGGGTACAACTCCTTAACTGAATAACTAATGACATAGAAAAAAATTATTTGAGAAAAGTAGGGAAAGAAATTGAGATGTCAGGAAATTGAAATTATATTTTTACAATAGACACTTCATTTATTCAGTGTGTGTGTGTGTGTGTGTTCAAGTCATGGCATGTAGATGAAGGTCCAGGCTAAGGACTGGGAGTCTAAGTTGATAGACAGCTGACCCCTATTTAGGAAAGAAGCCGTTAACAAGGCGTTGGTAAAGAGGAGTTGAAGAGAGAACAAGTAGAAATAGAGAGGGAGCTGTAATGGACAAAGAGGGCCTGAGCTTAGAGAGTTCCAATGCCTGATGCCATCTGGGGAACGAGAGACTCCTGCCTTCCTGAAGACTCCTTTTAGTCCTCGTGAATGGGTCAGCCCACCTGTACCAGAGCATTCACCTGTCTCTGGATGCACATGTGAGATGTGCCTTCAGTGACTGGAGATACCAGCTCCACCGCTTTCCATAGTCTCTAGCGTCAAACACTTCATGAATATGGTGCTCAAAGCAGGTCACTCAGTTAATGAAACATCCTGTAGAATGTGCAGGACAAGTACTATCATTCATACTTTAATCCTAGAGATTCTTGATGTGACCCCTTTGCCCTCACCACTTTTGCTGGAGCTGGAATTCAGAGCCCAGCTTATACTATGTAAACAAGTACCCTGCCCCTGAGCTATGTCTGCAGTGAGGTGTTTTTTTCGTTTTCATAAATATTAAAATAGATGGAGGGGGTAACAATCCAGGCTGTGTTATGCTAGCATTGTTTATTTTATGTGGCTCCCTTGAATGAGCAGAGGTAGATCCTGTTGCTAATATGTCATGTTACAAGGAGGCAAAGAGAGATGTCATGCTTCTGCAGTAGAAGCGTCCATCTGCACAGACTAGATAAGCCAAAAGTCCACAAAATGCTCTCCTAATGTGATCACCACAGCAACATGACAAAGGCTGGATCCGTTGTGTGGACCACTTGATGCTTAGTGTATGAAACTTAAAGTACAGTACTTCTCTGGTGAGGTTGAGACTATGAGTAATCTGCTCTGACTTTCAACAGTAATTTACTATTTTTGAACTATCTTTACAATATAACAGCTTAGTAAAATTCTAAGTTTATAATTACACACCAAGTACTTGCATACATTTAATCTTTGTTAAAAAGAAACCTACATTAAAAAAAAATTAGTTTCTTATCTGTCCCTGGTGAGGAGGAAGAGTACTTACTACCTAGGACAGATGGCACCAGTCACGCCCACTTTACTGTGGACATTTTACTTGGAGGGCAGAATGTCCTGGGTGGAAGCTTGGAACTGCATAGGTGAAGTGTCACCGCTGAAGGCACTTTTTTGAGTCCTTTGTTAAATGTCATTGAGTAGGAAGCTGGGAGGTGACTAAGGAGTTGAACTTGGGAACTAGGAGGGAGGTGAAGCTACGTGTGGCTCCATGCCATCCAGTTCCCACTTCTGTCTCCCCTGCTCCTCTCCTTGGTTGCTATTCTAATACTTGCAGCTGGTGGTTCTTGTGTAAATTGTGATTATGTTCATGAGACCTAAGGGTGCTTGGATACATCTTCTGCACGGTATTGAATGAGTTTTGCTGTCACAGACTATCAGGTTTGGAGGATCTGAGGCAGTCTTATGTCCTCCAAATCAGCTTTCTCCAAGTTTTATATGGAGGAGAATCTTTTTTATTTTATTTTATTTTTTTATTTACATTGCAAATGATTTCCCCTTTATATATGTTAAGATCGACTTAGTAAATTTCTTCTCTTAGAAGTAAGTTCCCACGAGGATGGTAGGTGGTAGCTAGAAGGGACTTAGAATTTCTTTACATTTGAGTGTTACCTGGTTGCCTCATTAGTGAACATTCATAATCTTCATATTCAAGAAGCTTACATTTTTCTGTATTATATACCATAATTCAATAAAAAGGAAGGAAGGAAGGAAGAAATGAAGGAAGGAAGGTGGTAAAGGAAGAGAAGAAGAAAGAAAAGCCTGACTATAAAGCTAGGTTGAGAAGCATGAGCTCGATACGGCAGGCGAGAAAGCCAATTGTAGGTGTCTCTGTGTTGATGTAGCTGGTTTGCAGTACCCTAAAAATGCTTAAAGGGTGATCCATTTGATATTGGAGAGCAGGTTTAATATAATAAGAAAAAAATGAAAAACGACCTAAATCTTGGATGACAAGGTCTCAGGATATATTGGGTCGTTGGTGATGATACTTTAAAAGATAACCAGGGCCAGTCACTACACAAGAAGCCAACTTTCAGATAAACTATAGAATGAGTATTCAGTCTGGCGGTTCTGGTAAACTATAGAATGGCGGTTCTGATAAACTATAGAATGAGTATTCAGTCTGGTAAATCAGTCTGGCGGTTCCTCCGAAAACTGGGCACCTCACTTCCAGAAGATCCTGCTATACCACTCCTGGGCATATACCCAGAAGACTCCCCACCATGTAATAAGGATACATGTTCTACTATGTTCATAGCAGCCCTATTTATAATTGCCAGATGCTGGAAAGAACCCAGGTATCCCTCAACAGAAGAGTGGATGCAAAAAATGTGGTATATCTACACAATGGAGTACTATTCAGCCACTAGAAACAATGAATTCATGAAATTCTTAGGCAAATGGATGGAGCTAGAGAACATCATACTAAGTGAGGTAACCCAGACTCAAAAGGTGAATCATGGTATGCACTCACTAATAAGTGGATATTAACCTAGAAAACTGGAATACCCAAAACATAATCCACACATCAAATGAGGTACAAGAAGAAAGGAGGAGTGGCCCCTGGTTCTGGAAAGACTCAGTGAAACAGTATTCAGCAAAACCAGAACAGGGAAGTGGGAAGGGGTGGGTGGGAGGACAGGGGAAGAGAAGGGGGCTTACGGGACTTTCGGGGAGTGGGGGGGCTAGAAAAGGGGAAACCATTTGAAATGTAAATAAATTATATCGAATAAAAAAAAGAAAAGGAAAAAAAAAGAAGCCAACTTTCAGATAAACTATAGAATGAGTATTCAACACATGTTACACGGCAATTTGCATATGCTAATGTTTAATATCACATTACACCTTAGGTTGGCTTCTATTGTAATGAAATCTCTCACTGCTGTCAGTTAGAGAAAAGGCAAGTCAATCTACTAAGACTACCTCAACTCATTGGGTGAGCACCAGCTTTGGACTAATTCTTATTCTCAGTGATATGTCTTTGTGAAGACACATAATATTTACTGATGTACACCCACCTAAGGAAAGATAAGTGCAAACCCTGCCTATTGAAAACTAAAATGTTTTGCTTTCCAATACATTCTGATAATGCTGTCAAATGCTTCTCTTGCCAGGAAAACACTACTGATTGTTTTAGGACCAGTTCAAATCACCAGTTTAATGGCTGAATGTTATTGAAGAAACCATTGTTTTCACTGCCATAGAACACAGATGTGAGGGATTAGGTGGAACAGATTGATGCTTATACATCTAAAAAACTATGAAAAAATAGCTTGGCCTGGGGCCCTTAAAATAATTTAAATTCATGTACTACTTCCACAATTTCAAATTAAACAAACTCAGAATGACACAAATTTGCTGGAATGTAATTCAAGCTAAGCATGTTCATACTTCTTCTGTTCCACAGAATGTTGATCTCTAAATTCTCATTAGACACCTCATTTAATTTCTGCATGATGATCCAATAAGGAGAAATAGATGAATTGTAGCCATGCTGACTTCCCAGAGGGAAAAATAAAGGTTTGAGTTCTGCGATGAGGAAGGAGTTAATGCCCTTAGTTTGCATATATTTGTAATAGTGTGTGCAAGTCATCTGTGTGAGCTGGGCTAATCGTATCATCATTGTATAGCTTTGCTCTCATTCTAGTCACTGATGCACTGTCTAATTTTATTAAAGTTCCTCACAGACCAGGAGAATCTTAGTGAGGAGCCAGTTCTCTGCTCATTAGCAGTGACCTTCTAGTTTGTTTACTTGGACTTTGCTTTGGCCTCCTGCCCTCAAGTTAACACACTTTTGACTCACAACCATAGTGTCACAGTGCCCTCTTGACCCATGGCAGAGGCAGATGAATGCAAGTATTGATGCCAACTTTAGAGCTTCTGTAATAGGCAGCATACCTGAATTCCTCTCTCTTGGTTCTGGTTCTTTGGAAATAAGGGGGAAAGGAGAAGGTCAAGAGTTAAACAGGTATTCAAGATCTTCAAGGATCTTGCAGGATCTTCAAGGATCAAGATCACCTCATTAAATATTGCCTTATATACTGTAATAAAATTATTTATGACACAGAGTGAATCCCAATGTAGATATCTTTTATCTCGTGGCATTTTTGAGGGCATCTTCTGCAATCTTGTCCTCATTCTCAAGGCTGTGACTAAACTCAGTTCTAATTTCCTTGTCCTTGAAAACCTAGCTTGTTCTACCCAATTCAAGAAGAACAGGGAGAGGGGGTGAGAGAGAATGATCAGCAAGATGGGTGATGTGGTATGAAAATAGGATGAAAAACAAAGATTTAGCCTGCAAAGCCAAACATTGGTGTTCATAATGTATTAAATCCAGATGAACAAGGGTTCCGCATCTAGACACAGTTCAATGAGAAATAGACTCTGAAGTTCAATGATTAGCAACATAAGTTTTTGTTATGCAGTAATAGCCTTATCAAACTGACACTTGGACATGTTGTGTAAGAACTAAAATATACACAACTGAACTGTATTTATCTGTAAAGGACAGTGCAACAATGATATCTCTAAGAATGTGGCTGGTTCTGGAGGTTATTTTTTCGATGTATTTTTATTTTATTCAATATATTTTTTATTACATTTCAAATGATTTCCCCTTTTCTGGTCCCCCACTCCCCGAAAGTCACATAAGCCCCCTTGCCTCCCCCTGTTCTCCCACCCACCCCTTCCCACTTCCCTGTTCTGGTTTTGCCTAATACTGCTATACTGAGTCTTTCCAGAACCAGGGGCCACTCCTCCGTTCTTCTTGTACCTCATTTGATGTGTGGATTATGTTTTGGGTATTCCAGTTTTCCAGGCTAATATCCACTTATTAGTGAGTGCATACCATGATTGATCTTTTGAGACTGGGTTACCTCACTTAGTATGATGTTCTTCTGGAGGTCATTTTGTTATGCAAAATAAATTGGACTCAGAAAAATACTGCATGTTCCATGGATGTTTTATATCTACATCTATCTGCCTATGTAGACCATAAACCTGTAATATACAAACATATATATGCATATCTGTGTGTGTATCAAATATGTATATATACAGATATACATATATATGTGAGTATAAACACATGTATATACAGGTATACCCACATATACATATATACATATATACAAATATATACATATTTGATATACACACCTATACATTTGTCACATGACAATGTCCTTATGATTAATTTACTTTATGATTAAACACTGATATGAGTTCTGATCCATTGTCTTCTAATTATGTGATCTTGGGCAAACTGCTATGCCTTATCTCAATTTCTTAAACGTGGAGTAAAATAGAGTGATATCACATGACCACTGTTCAATAGTAAGCAAATCAGTAGTGGCAGTGTACATCTGAAATGTTAGTATTAATATGAACATCCTGATATTATTCTTGTTTTCTATTAGTGAAAAGTCTATATGAAGTTGGTTTCTTAAATAAACATTACTATACAAAACAAAACAAACAAACAAACTCTTAAATCTCTAGTTACAATGGAAAAGCAATCTAGATTCCTAAACTATCTTAAACTGCATTTTAGAACCATTTTAATATTTATTTACTATTACCTGTATTTATGCACCTAATTTTTCTTACGTGAGTTTAAATCTCTATAGCATAATTTCAGGTTTAACACCAACAGAATATCTGAGATTCTGCAAATTTCTTTACAGAAGATGGGGTATAGTTTTCTGATTGTTTTGTTTCCTCAATTTTAGGTACAAATTGTAACTTCTAGTAGATAAGGGACAATGCGATTCTCACCACGGATTCCATACACTTCTATGACTGGGTGTGGCCAAAGGAACTTATCCTCATCAGATAATCTTTATTATTTTTATGATAAATACAATAAATAACAGAGTCAATAAAAATGACATAGAATTAAGGACCACTCTTTACCCAGAAGATAACAAACCCCTGAGGAACTTGGTCCCACTCTGCTTTCTAAGGACCCAGATTTCCTGTGCTGTCCAACACAACAGTCAATACCTACGTGTGTCACAAACCTTGAAATGTACCTATGTACAGTATTCTGAAGACTTTGTGTGAAAATGTAGATGAACGTAAAATATATTATTTTTGTCTTTATTGTTTGTGTATTATTATTAGTGCTAATGTTTTGTATATATTGGCTCAAATAAAATACATTCTTAAAATAATATCACCACTTTCTTCTTAATTTTAACATTGAAATGATAAATGTGGTTTATATATTTCTGTCGGGTGCACTGGTACAACACAGCCTTTAGTCTTTCAATTGAATAACAGTCCTCTCTTTCCCTCAATGTATGGAGCTAGGAACCAAGGAAATAGCTCTGCTAGTTCGCAGTAAACGCCTGGGCGCAGAGCCAACATGGTGATGTCACTTCACTCTGACAATATTACAATATTTGCCATGCATGTTAGCAAATGAACTGTCTTCTTACTCTTCATATTTTAATATTACTTAACTTGGAGTTGGGTGAGAGGGCTCAGAGGGGTAGAGAGGAGGAAGAAAAGAGAAAGCAGAGGCTAGAGGATTGAGATAACCGCAAGCTACAAACTCTCTCTCTCTCTCTCTCTCTCTCTCTCTCTCCCTTTCTCTTTCTCTCTCTCTCTCCCTCTCTTTCGCCCGCCCTCCCTTTCTCTCTTCTTTTTTCTCTCACTCCCTCCCCTCTCAACACACACACGTATACACTATATATATGTATACATATATATACACTATTATTTATCTATTTTCTATCAATCAATTGGTTTGTATATCTACTTATCTATCATCATCTATGTATCTGCTCCAAAGCCTTTCTAGAGTCTATTTGGAGGCAATAACTTGATACGCACTGATAAGAGCCCATTTTTTAGTCTCTTTCTCATTTAGCATGATATTCATAGATAAAACCACAGGCAAGTCGAGGTGTCTGGTTCTGAGCTGCTGGTCCTACATTGTGGTTTTGAACCTAAGGATATCACAGAGTCCCAGTGTATAGAACACATTTGAAATGGGATACTTTCCTCAAGACTAAAACACTCAGTGTTTCGAAATCCATCTGTCTCCATGTTTTCAGACAAGGGATTGTGCACCAGCCTGCTGTATGTCACAGCTCAGAACGAGGCAAGTGCAACCTGGCTCTCTCTCTCCCTCCTCGGGAGTCCCTTGACTCAGCCGCTTTCCCCAGATCATTCTTGCCTTCTGTGTTTAGAACTCATCCATATAATTCCACAAGTCTAACTTGAAGGTAACTCTGTGCAGGTTGGGATAATTCCAACTGTGTTTGAGATGCACTGGGTAGTAACACATGCTGCCTCTTGATGATGTTCTCAGGGTTTGCAAACACACACGAAACAATAACAATTCCATTTGCCTGCTCTCAACTCATGAGAATATACAACAGTTATTCTCAACCTGTAGGTCATGACCCCTACGGGGGTTGAATAATCCTTTCATGGGGGTCACCAAAGACCATCTGCATATCAGATATTTACAACATTACTCAAAACAGTAGCAAAGTTAGAGTTATAAAGTAGCAACCAAATAATGTTATGGATGGAGTCAATACAACACGAGGAACTGTATTAAAGGGCTATAGCATTAGGAAGGTTGGAAACCACTGGTATACAGAATCTTTTTAGTATAATTATGAAGAGGAAAAAACTCTCCTGAGTTATGAGAAGAAAGTCAAGGGATATTTTCTTACTATGATTATAAATTATTTTGAGAAACTATGCACTATTATCATCTTTCAACATAGCCTGAAGGCTCTTAAGTTCCTATTAAGAAAATTTCAATTTATTGATAGGAAAATAAGAATTTGACAGCAATATATATATTATATATAATTGTATCTGGATAACCTTGGCCCAAAAATTAAAAAAAAAATCTGATTCTGTTTCTTTAACACTGCCAGTTATCTGGTTTGGCAAGAACATTTCTCTTTTCTGGAAGCTTCTCTTCAGTAACATTCCTACCTGTCTCCAGATGAAGGGTGCATATTCACTGCTGCTTCTTGTCCTTCAGACTGACACTTTACTTTCCTTGGTCATAGAGTGGGTGACAGCTAATCAAAATGGTGTATACTTTTGTTGGCTCTTAAGAAAGGACTTTCCATTTCTCCCTGTGGGAGTGGGGTTAAATATGTACCTCTTTAGATTATATAATTTTATATAGACTATATGATATAATGATTTTATTTAAATATCTTAGTATCAAATATCTTGTTTGCCTGTGAGCCTTGATGCTTTAACATGCCTTAGAACTCTAGAACAGCCAGCCCATCTAACGTACACAGCATGTGCCCCTCTCAGAACTTCTGTAGCACACAGCATTCCGTTTATGCTTATCAAGCTAATTGGGAAGGTTCTCATCCTTTTTCTTTCCTTGCATGGACCATCTAAGCCATGAGTTGGAAATCCAGAAAACTTTATGCAGCAATCAGTTCCATCTCTAGTGCTCTAAAGAAATAGACAGCTAAAGACACAGCAGGCTGGATGTGCAGTGTCACCTTGATGGTCTTTGCTGACAACTCATCCGTATTATTAGAGTTGTCTCATTTGCTTCTGGGTCGCCACTGAGGTCTGTCTTGTGCATTAGCTATTTCCGGGCCATCACTGAAGCCTGGGTTTCTTACTGCCCGCCTGCCTACCTATTTGGGTTCCTTTCAGCAATGGATCTGAGGATGCGTCAAAGCAAAGCTTCCTTAGACATTTCCTCCCAAGACTTAGACCATTTCAGTGTGCTTCTTAAAGGTGAGCTTACGCCGGGCAGTGGTGGCGCACACCTTTAATCCCAGCACTTGGGAGGCAGAGGCAGGCAGATTTCTGAGTTCGAGGCCAGCCTGGTCTACAGAGTGAATCCCAGGACAGCCAGGGCTATACAGAGAAACCCAGTCTTGAAAAAACAAAAAACAAAAAATGAGCTTACCATAGGGTCATTAAAAACACAACAGCACATTCCATTTTACCATGAAAGTATATTCCCTTTTTTGTGTTCTCCCCCCACCCCTGGGATGAAATGCAGGTAAGTTCTGTTTTCATTGGGTTGCCTACCTTAGCCGTCCACAGATTACCAAAGAAAGGGCATTCTAGATAATCATCCATGGTATATGAGTTTAATGAGCTTTGGCTGGAATTTTGTTTCTATTTTTTTTAATCTGTTTCACTTTACCTAAATCTTTAAAAGAATAAACCAACAAACAACAACTCTCCCTCACCCCAAGCATGTCTCCAGCTGACCCGTCTGCACGTTCTGTGGGTTTTCATATGCTCCAACAGAATTGTGTTCACTCCGCTTGAATGATTGCATTTCTAAATTCTGAGTGTGGGAGCCACGGCCCAGCGGGAGCAGTGACCCAGGAAAGGCCTGCTCTGCTTCTCTGGGAAGCTGACTCAGAGTGGAAATAAGAATTCACCACACATTCCTTCTCAACAGAAATCTACAGCAAGATTTCTTTCACTCATTTGTTTATTTTTTTGCGTAACACACTCTGCTGCTCTAAGTGATGGTTTATATAGGATGTATTATTTCCCTTTTTGTTTTCAGAATGTTTCAGTGGCTTTTAATTCATATCTTATCACATTTATTATTTTAAAGGTATTTTTTTTAGCACATTCAGTGTTGTCACACCACTATGTGATTCCAGAACTTTTTTCATCTCATCACGAGTGTCCTTTATGTCAGTCAGAGAGTTGTTTCTCTCCTCTCTCACATTCTTCTGGAAACCAACGACCTACTTTCTGTCTGCCTGTATTTGCCTAGTCCAGACTTTTCATATGAATAAAACCAAGCAATATGTAGCCTTTTCTATTTGCTTTTCTGGTTTCTCTTCCTCTCTCTATTCCTTACTTCCTCCCTTCATCCTTCCCTCTTCCCTTTCTCCCCTTTCTTTCTTGCTTTCTTTCTAAGAGCTTCTCAGTGTACATCCCACCTATCCTAGAAGTAAGCAATCCTAATTTCTTAGCTCATATAATGCTCCTGTCTCAGTTTTCTGCATTCTGAGATTACAGGTACATGTTACCTTATCTATCTTGTTTATTTTTTCAGTTAGGATAACAGAGGCTGAAGAGATGGCTCAGCAGTTAAGACCACTGGCTGCTCTTGAAAAGAACCTTAATTTCATTTCCAGCATCTGCATGACAGTTCACAAACACCAGTATCTCTAATTTCATGGAACCTGACGCCTTTGTCTGCCTTCTGGGTTCTGGAATATAAGTGGTGAGGTGTACATAAATGCATGTATTTTTACACACACACACACACACACACACACACACACACACACACACACACACAAAGTAAAAATAAATCTCATCAGATCTTATCAGGCTAGTGAGATGGTCTAGCATGAAGAGGCTCTTGTCATGATTAGGACAATGTCTGCAAGGTATATCAACGTTACATCATGAAACAATGGAATGGCTGTGTTCACTGTATGACTAAAACAGTTATGTATCCAGTTAAGAGATACTGAAGTTGCATCCACTTTGGGGCTGTTTTGAATTAATGTTACTATGAATATTAAAATGAGGATGTAGTTTTATATATATATATATATATATATATATATATATATATATATATATATATATGAATGTAAGTCTTCATTTCTGTTGTGTATGGCATGGAGTTACCTGTATGGATAAAACAGTTTATTTATGTACTCAGTTAAGAAATACTAAATCTCATAGAAGAAAGTGGGAAATACCCTTGAACACATTCGTACAGGAGACAATTTCCTGTAAAGAATACCAATGGTTAAGACTCTAAGATCAACAATTGACAAATGGTACCTCATGAAACTGTAAGGCAAAGAACACCATCAATAGGACAAAATGGCAGCCTGCATATTGGTAAGAGATCTTCACCAACCCTACATCTGACAGTGAGCTAATATCCAAAATTTATAAAGAAATCAAGATACTAAACACCACCAACAACTCAAATAACTGAATTAAAAAATGGGGCACAGAGCCAAACAGAATTCTTATCAGAGAAATCTCGAATGGCTGAGAAGCACCTAAAAAAATGTTCAAAGTCCTTAATCATCAGGGAAATGCAAATCAAAACAACTCTGAGATTCCATCTTATACCAGTCAGAATGGCTAAGATCAAAAACTCAATTGATAGCACATGCTGGCAAGGATGAGGAACGAGGGGAACACTCCTCAATTTTTGGTGGAAGGGCAAACTTGTACAATTATTTTAGAAATCAATTTGGCAGTTTCTTTTTTTATGCTACTTTTATTAGGTATATTCTTTATTTACATTTCAAATGTTGTCCCGTTTCTTGGTTCCCCCCTCCCCTGAAAATCCCATAAGCCATCTCCCCTTCTACAATCAACTCTCCCCTGCTTCCCTGTCCTGGTATTCCTCTAGACTATGGCATCAAGTCTTTCCAGGACCAAGGACTTCTCCTCCCTTTGGTGTCTAACAAGGCCATCCTCTGCTGCCTATGTGTCTGGAGCCATGGGTAACTCCATGTGTACTCTTTGGTTGATGGCTTTATCCCTGGGAGCTTTATGAATACTGGTTGACTCATATTTTTGTTCTTCCTGTGGTGCTGCAAACCCCTTCAGCTCCTTGGGTCCTTTTTCTAGCTCCCCCATTGGGGACCCTGTGCTCAGTTCAATAGCTGACTGAGAGTGTCCCCCTCTGTATTTGTCATGCACTAGCAGAGCTTCCCAGGTGACAGATATATCTGACTTCAGTCAGCAAGCACTTGTGGGCATCGATAATAGTGTCTGGGTTTTGTAACTGGGCTGGATCTCTGGGTGGGGCAGTCTCTGGATAGTGTTCCCCTCAGACTCTGCTGCACTCTTTGTCTCTGTATCTCCTTCTGTGGGTATTTTGTTACCCTTTCTATAAAGGACCCAAGTAACCATACTTTGTTCTTCCTCCTTCCTGGGCATCATTTGATGTGTGAATTGTATCTTGGGTATTCCAAGATTCTAGGCTAATATTCACTTATCAGTGAGTGCATACCATGTGTGTTCTTTTGTGATTGAATTACCTCACTCAGGATGATATTTTTCAGTTCCATCCATTTGTCGAAGAATTTCATGTATTCATTGTTTTTAATGCCTGAATAGTACTCCCTTGTGTATATAGCACATTTTCCATATCCATTTCTCTGTTGAGGGAAATCTGGGTTCTTTTTTTAAAAAAATTTATTTATTTATTATATGTAAATACATTGTAGCTGTCTTCAGACACTCCAGAAGAGGGAGTCAGATCTCCTTACAAATGGTTGTGAGCCACCATGTGGTTGCTGGGATTTGAACTCAGGACCTCCAGAAGAATAGTCGGCACTCTTAACCACTGAGCCATCTCTCCAGCCCCGACATCTGTTTTTTTTTTCCAGCTTCTGGCTATTATAAATAGGGCTGCTATGAACAGAGTGGAGCATGTGTCCTTATTACATGCTGGAGATTCCTCTGGGTATATACCCAGGAGTGGTATAGCAGGGTCCTCTGGTAGTATTATGTCTAGTTTTCTGAGGAACCGAATTTGGCAGTTTCTAAGAAAACTGGGAATAGTTTTTATCTCAAGACCCAGCCCTATTTCTCCTGAGTATATACCCAAAGATGCTCTACCAGCCCACAAAGACACTTGCTCAACTATGTTCACAGTAGTTTTATTTATAATAGCCAGAAACTGGAAACAGTCTAGATGTCCTTCAACTGAAGAATAGATACATTGTAATAGATACAAGAAAAGGTACATTGTATAGTACAACTACACAATGGAATACTATTCAGCTATGAAAAACAAAGACATGAATTTTGCAGGCAAGTGGATGGATCTTCAAAATATCATCCTGAGTGAAGTAACTCAATCCCAAAATGCATGGTATGTATTTACTTATAAGTGGATAATATCCACAAAATACAGCATGCCCGTGCTATATCCACAGGCTTAAGGAGGCTGGACAGGAAGGAGGGCACAAGAAAGAATGCTTGAACCTCCCTTGGAAGGGAGGGTGGAATGATCATGGAAGGCAAATGGAGGGAGGGAAGTGGGTGAGAGGGGATCAGGAGGGATTGGGGGTTCAGGTTCAGGTGTGCAGAGGGGCAGGGGGATGGCTGGATAGCTATGAGAATGGATGGAAATCTGCAACCAATGGGGCAGGGGATGTAGGGGGTATCTCCAGAAAGAGAGGGAGACCTGAGACAGGGGAGGTGTCCTAAAATCAATGGGGGTTTCCTTAGCTGTGACTCACAGAACTGGGGATATGGAACCTGGGAATGTTGCCTACTATGGTAGGCAGGAAGCCCGGTGGAGCAATAGGGGCACCAACCCACCCACAAAACTTTCAACCCCAAATCTATCCTGTCTACAAGAAATGCTGGGATTGAGGCTGTAGCAAGAATTGAGGGAATGACCAACCAATAACCAGCCTGACTTTAGATCCATCCCATGTTCATGCACCAATCTCTGACACTATTAATTATACTGTTCTGCTTACAGACAGGAGCATGTTTTTCTCTGAGTGGCCCCACCCACCAGCTGACAGACAGATGCAGATACTCACAGTCAAACAGGGCATGGAGTTTGGGAACTCTCATGGAATAATAGGAGGAAGGATTGCAACCCTGAAGGGGATAGGAGCTCCACAGAAAGACCAACAGAATCAACTAACATGGAAACTTGGGGTTCTTAAAGACTGAACTACCAACCAAAGAATATACATGGGCTGGTCCTA
Organism: Apodemus sylvaticus; assembly: GCF_947179515.1. Taxonomy (NCBI): domain Eukaryota; kingdom Metazoa; phylum Chordata; class Mammalia; order Rodentia; family Muridae; genus Apodemus; species Apodemus sylvaticus. The sequence continues at coordinate 65,840,756 of NC_067489.1, forward strand.
GGTCTCCCTGTTCATATGTAGCATATGTGCAGCTTGGCATTCATGAGGGTTCTGAACAACTGGGGTGAGGGCTTTCCTTAAAGCTGTTGCCTGTCAGTGGGATTTGTTCTTCTAGCTAGGCTGTCTTGGCTGGTCTCTATTGGAGAGGATGCACCTAGCTTCACAAAGACTTGAAATGCCAGGGTGGGGCAGATACTCAGGAGGTCCCTATCTGTTCAGAGGAGAAGGGGACAGGGGATGGGGAAGGATTTTGGGATGTGGTGACCAGGAGTGGAATATAAAGTGAATAAGTTAAAAATAAAATTTAAAAAATGAGATACTGAAATTGTATCCACTTTGGGGACTATTTTAATTTAATGCTACTATGAGCATTTGGATATAGAATTTTTATGTAAATGTAAGTCTTTATTTCTGTTGTGTGCAGAGTGGAATTAAATCCTATAACTATATGTTTAATTTTGGGGGGGGGCAAATGGAAAGTGTTTTCCACAACATTAGCATTTTACAAATGTAATAGAAATATATGAAAATTCCAAGATTGTGATTATCTTTTTCTAAAATTATATATTTTTCTAAAACTACCGTTGCCACCCGAATGCGTGCATCATGACTAACAATCACGCAGTGGTTCTTATGTAAAGTTCCTTAATGACTAATGACATTACGCTTCTTGTTATGTCACTGTAATTTGCATTTCTTTTTAGGAACTAACTATTGAAATCTTTTCTATTTTTTAGCTGTGTTGCTCACTTTAAAAGACTGAACTTGAGAGTTCTATCTATATTTTGAGTACTAAAACTCTAAAGGGTATATGGTTTGAAGATAGTTCTGTTCACTAAGCTGTTGTTTAACTTTTTGTGCCTTCAGATATACAAAAATTCTTAATTATGATGAGACGTGATCTCTCTCTCTCTTTTAAAATTAGGTCCAGGTGCTACGAGGACTATTTTGTAAGATTAAGTCTTTATCATGAAATACAACGTTATAAAATGGATGAATAACAAAGGCTCTCTCCTAAAGTATGATGAGGTCTCCTAGCAGCAAACACTCTGTCACACCAGCAGCCATGGCACCTTCTCAAACGAGGACACTTTGGGGCTGATTTCTAAGGGAAGCACGACCTGCCAAAAGCATGAGTCAATGAACCTGGCAAAGCATTTGTAAGCTTAAGGGGACAGAGATTGAAGTCAGAGATCATAGCGAATCAGAGCAAGAACGGTAAAGGTCACCTCAACTAACATTATTTCATGTCACTATGGGAACTGAGATTACAAACAACAATTTTCAAAGTGTCATTTCTTGGTAACTACTATCAGTCCTTGAGATTCAAGGAAGTCTTTGAAGTCCAAACTATCACAATTATTCTAGGATTTTATGCAATTCCTTTACTCTCAGCCTCTTTCAATGTACACATCCCATGATGCCATTATTTAAATCATGGAATATATGCTTTTATATCCTTAGGCTGTATAACTTTTTCATATTTATGATATGTATTTTACATATCCATCATATACCTATCAACTTTTTTTTTTTGAGACAGAGTTTCTCTGTGTAGCCCTGGCTGTCCTGGAACTAGCTCTGTAGACCAGGCTGGCCTCGAACTCAGAGACCCATCTGTACCTACCTCCTGAGTGCTGGGGTTAAAGGTGTGCACCACCGCTGTTCACTGAGCTACACACGTGTATCATGTTATTAATAAACTAAAGAGAATAGCTCCTAGCAATGCTTTATTCTTGAGAAGATAAATATACTCAGAGGCCAAAGTGTTTTAGTGTTCATTTTAAGAGATTAGATAATATAAGTATTTTTATTTTATGAAACATTTTATTTCTAGTACTCTGGAAATAAAACAAACCTTTTCAAAAGTATGTAGAACATAGCTTTTACTTGGTAAAAACTCACTAACATGCACATGTAATAGCTGAACAAATTGATACTTTTTTGATAATTTTTATTAATGTTATACTTAGTTTAAAAGTAATTTCAAAACTTGGTTTTAGAAGGAACTGTACTGGAACAAGAAATAGAACAGAAATACCTCTTCATAAATCCCATATAACTTCCCAGGTCAATATTTTCATAAAATCATGAGTGCTTTTACAAAATTAGATTTCATCTTTCTACTGAGTATTTCATTCCTAGAGAAATTTTGCCTTGAAAATGTCTTCTCCCAGCCGGGAGGTGGTGGCCCACGCCTTTAATCCCAGCACTTGGGAGGCAGAGGCAGGTGGATTTCTGAGTTCGAGGTCAGCCTTGTCTACAAAGTGAGTTCCAGGACAGCCAAGGCTACACAGAGAAACCCTGTCTCAGAAAAAATAAAAAAAGAAGAAGAAGAAGAAAAAGAAAAAGAAAAAGAAAAAGAAAAAGAAAAAAGAAAAGAAAATGTCTTCTCTCACAGGAAACAAAATAGAGAAAATATTTCAAGGATGATGAGAGGATCTCAAAATATGAAATTCTACTAGTTCAGAGGTAAAAGTTAGTCTAATTTATTTTTAGGCAGATGGATGTAGGATCATAGGTATCCTGGAAGAATGACCCATACCAGGAGTCAGATATTTGAGACAAAGCATATTTCTGGATTTTGGAAACTTCTTCTATCCTTCCAAAACCCATACCTACTTGGACTATGTCACACACGTAGAGAGACTCGGAAGCATCATATGAGTGTGGATATGGTACAAAGAAATGTTGACTGCATGGACTACAGGCCCTTTCTGCTACTTTTGACTTATCTAAGAGCTCTCAGACTGTGTGTGTGTGTGTGTGTGTGTGAGAGAGAGAGAGAGAGAGAGAGAGAGAGAGAGAGAGAGAGAGAGAGAGAAAGAGAGAGAGAGAGAGAGAGAGAGAGAGAGAGAGAGAGAGAGAGAGAGAGAGAGAGAGAGAAAGAGAGAGAGAAGCTGCAGGGAGACGACAATTGAAAGGAGGAAGAAATGTTAGCTCTGTGTCCTCCCATCTCCAGCCACCAAATGAGTGTTTGGGGGTGGCATCCAGTGGAAGGATTTACAGAAGAGAGGATCTGGGTTATACAGGCTAGGGTAAGAAAAGAGTCAGCACGGAGAACACACTTACTCCTCGTCATGACTACAAGTATTTCAAGGGCAAGTGGGGAAATTCAAGAAGCAATGTTTTTCAGCCTCATAGTTCCAACTGTGTGGGACAGTGGATCATGCCACCAGACAACTGGTAAGCAAGTTCAGAACCCTGGTAAATCTCATAATTAAGAATAGCAGGAGTTTGAACTAGCTCCCTACCAGGTTCCTGTCCTGGAGCATGTGACCACAATACCTCATTAAGAGGACCATGACAACAGGACACATAGCATAGAACCTAGAGTTCTCCATGCTAATGAGGTATCTAGGTAGGTCTTGAGGGTTTATCCAATGAGCTTCCCTTCCCGGGCATCCATTCCTGCAGAAAGTATTTAATCTTTTGTTCACCTTGAGTAAGATCTATGCGTCCTGGGCCTAAGTCTCTCTTAGAAGCCCTTCTATACTCCTGGCACTCAGTCAGAGCTAAGCCAGACTTCCCATGTCGTGGGCTCATTCCAGGTTCAGGGACATTCATTCCTAACTCTTGGTGGCATCTGGGTACGCAGGAGTTTGAGAACCACAGCCTCTGGCCCAGCCTCTGCTGTTTTCACCTGAAGAAACATGGGCTGGAACCTCTATCTTACATTGCATTTCATCTCCCCTGAGCAGCGCATGTAGGTGTTCTTGGCATCCCAGTGGTGCACAGCTGTGTCTGAAATAATATAAACTTCCATATGCTATCCTCAGACCTAACTTCCTCTTGTCAGTTCCAGACTGAGATCTCTACCTGCATATTCAACAACTCCTTTCAGCTCTCTTAAACATCTCAAACTCAACATCTCGAAAACCCAGTTTATAACTCCTCCCCCATGCAAATGACCCCATTGCCATGGTAGCAGCATCCTTCCTAAGATCTGTAAGAGTGACATCTCACCTGGAAGTTTAATATGCAGCTCAGACTTAACAAGGACAAAAGGAACTCAGATTTTCCCAGCTGAAAGCAGCTAAAATTGGAAGCAGACTTATACAACAAATATCTACCAGAAATGCTGTGAGCAGCATGGATATAGGCTGCATTTTGATGCACTTGCAACCAATGACCTTGTAGATGTCTACTGTCTTCCACTATAGGAATTATCTACTCTTCAAGTTAACCTGAAGAGAATTTTTGAATTCAGATTGTCCCAGAAGCATCCCATGATATACAGAATGAGATCAGAACTCCTTCCTCTGGCTGATATAACTCTCCGTAATTTGGTCCTGTCTAGTTTTTTAAGTATATTAAATTTTACTCTTCATTTACCCACCTTGTACAGTCACACAGGTCCTCTTAGATCCTAAAGATGCCAATATATTAGGGGATTCCTAGTTGATTTTTTTTGAAAAAAAAATAAGACTTTATGACTTATTAACATTACATTAAGTATGTACATCACATTTTCTTTACTTGCTGACCATCTCGCTAGCTGTTGTATATCTACTTAGACATTGATTAGTGCCTAAGCTGATTCTATTTATCTTAACTATTATAAACAGTATTGTCATAAATAGGGCATCTCTTCATTATGTGAATTCCCTTTCCTTCAGTTGGATAATATTTATGTATAATATAATTTGTGTAAGATTTAAAACTAGAAGTGGGATTTTTGGATCATATGGTATATCTATTTGCAGTTTGACTGTGGAACTTTCATTCTGTTCCATATATGAGAGTCCCCTTTTCTTCATATCTTTGCCAACATTCAAGAAATCCTTTTATTTTCAGCAAATGGGTAGAATAGGAAAATACTATGTTAAGTAAAATAAGAAAGGGACAGAAAGACATGAACCATATGCTCTTTTTTATGTGTGGAAGCTAAATAAAAATGACCTGACCTGAATTTAGAATACCAATTACTTAATGTTGGGAAGTACGGTGATGGAGAGCATATATATATATATATATATATATATATATATATATATATATATATATATACGTGTATATATATATGCTAGATTTGATGAGATGTATGCAGTATACATTTATTGAAATATCACAGAGAAAACTTATAATTAATACATGCTAATGAAATTAGAAGAAAATACCACAGGTTTAATAGACTGATAATTAGAGATGTTTTATAGAAAAGTTTAGCAGAAAGTTGTTTCCAATATAACCCACATTGTTTCCTACTGCTAGCATCTTATATCCATGTGGTACATACATTAGGTTGGTGAGCCAATATTGATATGTTAATGTTAGCTAAACTCCACGGTTGACACTAGGGGTTCACTCTTTGTACTCAGTTCTGCGTATAGACAATGCATTATAGCACGTGCTTAGGGCTTCTTTGTTCAGTGTCTTTGGTGATAGCAGCACTGTACCAAATAGTTCACTGCCCTAAAAATCCCTTCTTTTCCCTCTGCTCAGCCTCACACCCCATCAGCCTCTGATATCCAAGGATCATTTTCTTATGTCTGTAATTTTACCTTTTCAATAATTCTTTTCAGTTGAAATCAATGTATGAATCCTTTCTAGATTTCTTTTCAAATACATTTGAGGCTGTCTGCTCTCATTTGGGGACCTGATTGAAGGCTCATTTATTCTTGTCACTAAATACTATTCCACTGTATCCATCCCCCTATTGAAGGGCATCATTTTTCTTCCGCTTTTTGGTAATTTTGAATAAAGTTGTCATAGACAAAAATGTCAACTCATTTGGAAAAGTAACAAGGAGCATTATCATATGCTAAGAGTATTTTTAGTCTTGTAAAAACTTTCAAAATGTCTTTCAAAGTCGCTATACTATTTTGCATTTCTACCAGCAATGAATGAGTGCTTTTGTTAGCCCATGTTCTTGATAGCACTTGAGTTGTCAGTGGTTGAATTTTAACCACTCTAATAGTTATATGGTCTCTTTTATTTTGCAGTTCCATGATGACATATATTGAGCATTTTCCATATTTTATTTGTAACTTGTACATTGTTTCTGATGAGTATCTATTCAGATCTTTCAACCTGTTTTTATAATTTTTTTCATTTGAAGTTAGTGTTAAGATTTCTTTGTATAATTTGGATACAAATTTCACATTTCTGCAAGTGTATAAAATGTTTTTTAATTCTCTTAACACTTTGAGAGAACAGAAGTTTTTAATTTTCATCAACACATGCAAGGTCACTTAGTATTTCTCATGTGTTAGAATTTTATACATTTGTAGTTTATATTTGGATTTGTATCCAACTGGATTTAATTTTTATGACATAAGAGCTATCTCTACATTTTTTTGCATGCAAATGTCTAGTAGATTCAGTACCATCTGCTGAAAAGATGATACGATTTTCATTCTTTGCTCCTTTGTTGGCGATCAGTTCACTCTATTTATCTGGGTTGATTTTTGGATTTTCTCTTCCATTCTACTCGTGATTTGTCTAGTATTTTTCCAAAATCTCACAGTCTTGAGGTTGACTACCATCATCCATCAAAGTTCATTATTATTGTGGTAGTTATTCCAAGTCTTCTGCCTTTCCATGTAAACTTTAGGATTTATTTTACTAATATTTACAAAATACTTTTCTGGGATTTTGATTAAGTTGCATTTATGCAACTTATTCAGTATGGTATATGACATCATAACCATACTGAATTATCCTGCCCATGAGCTTGGCTTCTCTCTATTTTGAACTTTTTTGGTTTCTTTCATAAGAAATAAATTAATATTATTTGTGGCAATAAGGATGAGCAGTTAGAATGCAATTATAGTGGCTTAAGAGATGGACAGTGGTAAGTACTCTCCCCCCCCCCAACCTACAGGTAAATTCAGCTCTCACCCCTCATCACAAATCTTTCTGCAACAGATGCAGACCATTACAGACATATACAAGTAGTCAAAATGCAGAGAACAGCAAACCTTCAAAGAAGACCTGAATAATTACAATACCAGCTATTATGGCGGTACTACTGTGGACCTTCTCAGAAGGTGCTACCCCTACATGAACTACAAGCAATTGATGACTGTTGAGAAATAGACAATCCATAAGTATACATTGAATATAAACAATATTCTGAGTGCTTTCATAGATGCAGGAGATACAACTAAGAAGAAGCAAAACAACACCCCCTGCCATTTTGGAGCTCATATTATGAAGACGGGTTATAGATATTAGATAACAAGCCAAATTAGATGTTAACCGGGTTATGGTTTTGACAGGGATGCATGAGATGAGAGAGAGAGAAGAGGAGAAATAGGGTGTAAGAGGGGAAATCATTATTTCATAATGTTATCAAGAAGGACCAGTGAATCTAAAGTTGAAACTGGGAGATCAAGCACATTTGGTAGAGGCCAGAAGAAAAATAAGCCATTCTGGGAGCAGAAGTAGTGCTGTGAAGTGGAAGTAAGAAGATGGGGGTGGGGGGTAGGATGAGACCAGGGAAGTGGCAAGACATGTAAAACACTCCATCATGAGAGTGAACTGGAGGCCCTTGCTGATTTCAGACTGGAGGACTACATGATCTGTCTTGTATTATAAATGATTATTTTCTGCTAAGCAGAGAATAGATGGAAGTAGAAGTGCAAGAGAGCATGATGGGTTGGGCTAGGCAGAAACCTAAAAGCTACTGAGACTTCAGAGGGTCCATAGGGTTCTACTTAGCAGATTAATGTAGAGAATGAAAGAGAACATGCAGTGTTCTTCTCTGGCCTCTCCATGTAAAAAGCATTGGAGTGTGAACCCACACATACACATGTACATATATGTATAACACACATAAACACACACACAGACACATAGACACACACACACACACACACACACACACACACACACACACACACTCACCAACCACATCTTCTCAGTATTTGGACTAAGGAAAAGATGAGAGAATAGTTATCTAGAACTGAAGAAAAAAGGGCAAAAACATTGAGGATCCCAGAGGCCCTGAGAGAAAGGCTGGAAGAATAGGATGTCCACCTCTGAACAATGGTATGCATCAAGCCTTAACGCTTATTAGATTCCAAAATGAAGTTGTAGAATGCAATAGTCAATTTGACATCTGGGTCGTTTCAAACAGGGACAGCAGCATACTTGGCTTCCCCTAAATTGTGATTTCTTCCGTGATGTGTGCTGTTTTATATGTGCCTATTCCACTTCCGTTCTTTGCTTGCTTAAATGCATTTTCCTCTTTGCTTTTACTATAGCATGTTGGGTACTGCTTCGCAATTATGAGCTGATTTATTCTTTTACCACATTGTTCTCTTGCCAATTCTCAACACACTGCCTACTACAAAACAAACAATCAAAAAAATTCCACTGAGGCTCCATTCATCTCCTACACTCAGTTGTTGAGTTTCTTGATACTGAATGCCACTTCCCATCTTTGATTAAAAAGTGCTGCCTGGCACATGCTGCTTTAATCAACATGAATTACGTTCTATTTTTATGGATGTGCTTTTCACATTCCCCTGGGCGTGCGATTTATCAAGCATGAGTAATATCTGGCATAGGGTACCTCTAATGGCTTCCTTTTATGATTAGATCAATGAGTGTCTGAATTAAGAGAGGGACATATCTAGGAAGAGAATGCCTCCAAACTCTTTGAAAATGGTGTTAGGGAGAAAACATGGCAGTCTAAAAATATTAACAACAACATTGCTTCAGGGCATTTGAATCCTTATCCATGGAATCTTGGAAGCATTTTAGAGGACGTTCAGCAACCAGTGATGTGGTGATTGATTTGATCTCTGAAGACTTGATGACTTGAATGAATTTGTGCACTTTTCTTTAGTGCTTAGCATAATTTAAAGGTCACATTAAACACAAAGTTAACTCTAACAAACCAGTGCTGACTTTTCCACTACATTCCCACAAGCCCTTGATTTTCAAAATACTGTGCCCAATTTTCAAAAGTACTATGTAAATCAATATAAATATATCTTTATATATTTATAAAAATTATTTGAAATGTTTTGACCTTTATTTATTCATTGTGCTGGACACATTCATGCCACAGCACTGGGTATGGAGGTCAGAGGACACCATGCAGAAATCTGTTGTATCCTTTCACCTTGTGGGCCTTGTGTATTAAACTTGGGTCATCAGGCTTGGTAGCCGGTAGGTACCTTTACTCACTGAGCCAGCTTGCCTGCCCATGCGATCTTCACAAAGTGTCTGTCATAGTTAGTTTTCTATTACTGTGATAAAATATTACGAACATGGAAATTTACAAAAGGAAGCATTTGGTTTGATTTAATATTTTTTAGGGTTAGAGTCCACAATGGCGGAACAAGGGAATATATGAGAGCTCATACTTTAACTTCAGCCATGAGGCAGGCACACACACACACACACACACACACACACACACACACACACACTGTTGAGAGAGAGAGAGAGAGAGAGAGAGAGAGAACGGGAGAACTTTGGGAATGACATGAGCCTTTTGAAATCTCAAAGTGGCACACTTCCTACAACAAGGCCACACCTTCTAATCCTTCCCAAACAGTTTCACAAACTTGGGAACTGATTTCAAACACATGAACCTATGAGGGCCATTCATATTTGAACCACCAAAGTATCCAGCAATATATGATCATTTGAAACATTGTTCTTTCATTCATTTATATTCAGTCTATTCTTTCATTTCATATATAAGCATATATTTGTCAATATATATATACATATATTAACATATATATTTGTCTATACCTTTTTACTTGTTCAGAGTTTCATACATTTTATTACATAGAGTATAATCTAATTAAATAATATCCAGCAATTGGCCATTCATTACCAGATATTTATTATTTCAAGAAATACACTGTAGTGAACAATTTTGGGTATATAAACACACACTAAGTATGCACATGTATGAATATATTATGACTAATCATAAGATGCTTTTTTAAAGGATATTTGCTGTTATAACTCTTAATTATAATTGCTACATCTGAGAACCCCCTTAAGACACTGGTGCCCACAAACACATGGTAAACAAAATTTAATCAGAACCTGCCCTCTGTGATCAAAGCCTTATTACCAAAGCCTTCCACATTCATTTTCAAGATTACTGGTGATCCAAAAAGCAAGTAGCAGATGTTGACCTTGCTGTGATTAATGTAATGGAACTCAATTGAGTGCAGATGCAACCATTACTTTTTCAGTCAGTCGGTGGCCCCATTACAGGCTGTAGTGGTGATGTCACAGTGTGGATCAATGCTCCAGCATGACTCACACCTGTCTTCTGAAACACTCCATTGTGGCTTTATTCCTGGGTGGAGTGGGGTGTGACTCACTCACTGACTCAACCCATCAACACCCTGAATCTGCTTATGAAAATACCACATGGGGATAAGTCTCCAACTACTCTCCTATTTAGCAAGCACATAAGGCACAGAGAGTTCCAACTTATAAAGGTTTTTTGTTCTCTAAGCCTCACTGCAGAATGCAGTTAGTTCTTGGGGTTTTCCAGTCCTCTCCTTCTTCCCTTGCCCACCATAATATCATTTTAATCATATTTGTTACTCTGCTCCCCAGTAGCAGCATCAACAGAAGATCATTAAGGAGTAATTCAACAGGCATGGTGATTGATGGGTGTAATATCATAACTGAACACTTGAGGTAAATTCCTGTGCTTAGTAATGGACATATAATTTATCTGTAAATAAACAATATAAAACTAAGGATTGTTTGGGACCCTCCCTCTTCACTAGGAATGTGATAGCTTAACAGCCTATTTTGGCTGGGTTTTTTTTTTTTTTTTTTTTTTTTTTTTACTTTTCTTTCAAGAAGGGGGTTTTGCTATATTATCTTGGTTAACACAAAATTCCAAGTTTAGTTGATGCCCCCTCCCCCCACCATAGCTTCCCTAGTGGCTAGGATGCTGGTGTGTGGCCCTCAACTTTTGGTCTGTTAATTCCTTTGCTTCTTCCTCTCAAGAGACAGTACTGCTTTCAGCAAACTTTGCATGTTTCCCGGTACAGTTCCAACACCTACATTAAACCAATGTCTGTTTTATGTTTGTTCAGACTTTCTAGTCTCACCAGAGAGTTTTCTGTGACTGGATCCTTTCATAGTAGAAGAGATTGCTACTATTCCATTCAGGAAACCTCATCAGTAGTTCAGGAAAAAACCAGATCTCTGGTTAAGCCATCATTAAGATCAGATCCCCTTCCTGTCAACACACACACACACACACACACACACACACACACACACCATGTATGTGTACCACTAAAATGAGCTGCATGACTATTTTCACATTTAAAAACCCACCTGGGAAAGGCAAGAAGCTCATCTTTGCATCTTCTCTCTTTTACTCCATCCTGCTTGCCTTCTGAGTCAAGGTTCAGAATGTGAGCGGACGGGAGGGATAGGACAGACACACTTCAGCAGAAGAGGTGAAGCAGAAAGTGGCATACCTACCGGGGAGCTGGGTAGATTGTTGCCACAGGCGAGGCTGCATAAGAAGTGAGGCTCTTGCTATACCACTCCTGGGCATATACCCAGAGGATTCCCCACCATGTAATAAGGATACATGCTCTACTATGTTCATAGCAGCCCTATTTATAATTGCCAGATGCTGGAAAGAACCCAGGTATCCCTCAACAGAAGAGTGGATACAAAAAATGTGGTATATCTACACAATGGAGTACTATTCAGCCATTAGAAACAATGAATTCATGAAATTCTTAGGCAAATGGATGGAGCTAGAGAACATCATATTAAGTGAGGTAACCCAGACTCAAAAGGTGAATCATGGTATGCACTCACTAATAAGTGGTTATTAACCTAGAAAACTGGAATACCCAAAACATAATCCACACATCAAATGAGATACAAGAAGAAAGCAGGAGTGGTCCCTGGTTCTGGAAAGACTCAGTGAAACAGTATTTGGCAAAACCAGAACGGGGAACTGGGAAGGGGTGGGAGGGAGGACAGGGGAAGAGAAGGGGGCTTACGGGACTTTCGGGGAGTGGGGGGGGGGCTAGAAAAGGGGAAATCATTTGAAATGTAAATAAATTATATCAAAAAAAAAAAAACCCAACAACAACAATAGTAAAAAAAAAAAAAAAAAAAAAAAAAAAAAAGAAGTGAGGCTCTATTTCCTCCAGGTGGTGCTTACTCAGGATCAAGCCATGGTGCTGTGTTTTGGCTATCTTTTCTCAGCTCCTCACACACTGGGCAGTTAAAAACACCACATACCATCTGTAGGGGTTATTCTATTGCATTCGTTGGTTGTTTGGAAATGCAAGGGCCAATCAGAACCAACAACATACAGATGTCCCTAACTCTGAACACACACTGGCTTGACTCTTGCTCTCCTGGGAAGCTCTATTTTGGAGAAACTGATAGTCATAAGAGATGATTCATGTTCTGGCTTAAGCGTAAAACAGACAGCAGTTGGGTGGTCTAGAGCACCCACCTTAATCTCTCTTTTTCTGCATAATTGTCTGGATATCTATGGACCAAGCAGTTGTTTAGGTAATCTGTTATTGCCCTTGTTCTGCAGGAAAAGCCACCGATGTGATTGTGTGAGCGCCATGGGTAGAGAAGACACACGACTGGGAGAGCTGCTGCAATCGATGGCACATCCGCGGCAGAGCATATGCCCATGGAGGCCCTTCAGCTCTTCAGGTTATATACAAACAGGTGAAGAACAGAAGGAGAAGGGGATCGTGCATGTGCACTGTGCACAGAGCACAGAAAGACACCAAGAAACAAACACTTCTAATAAGTATTCATTATTAGAATACTTATTAGTAATAATGCTCTTCGTGTTTACTTTGCTATAGGAAATACTGCATAAACTGGATAGTCAACGATATGCCTATATAGTTTGAAATCAGCAGCTATATACATTTTTTATGTAGTCTTACTAACATCTCCCTGAAATACACTTCATTTCAACTCATAATTGTGGCCCAATGTTACTACAATTAATAAAAATTTAAGCACACATTTACATAGGAGGCATGGTGGTTTATAATGAAGCATATGGGCTTCTGGGCTGCATAAGGGGTATTTCACCTACAACAAAAATGAAAGACAATGTAATTATACACAGCACTGCTGTTAAAGCATGGGCATGTTCTGATTTTCTGAGATGTTGCTGGCATAAAAACTTCAGTTCGTATTTTACTTAGCCCAGAGCACAGCTGTCTACGGAATGCACAATCAAGTCCTACCTATAGTGAATTTCCATGTGTGTTCACTCCTCAGGGCTTTCTTTAAATTTACAGAAAATGTTAAAGACTTAGTTTAAATAGCATCCAGACCCAAAGGGACAGAGTTCTGAATTTAATCCTCAACCATCAAAAGTAGGATTTGTCCTGCGTGTGCTGTCATTCCTAGTGTGACCCAGCACTCTGTTGCCACCCTGTCCTCCAGCATGCCTTCTGAGTGGGGTTCAGACTGGTGAGGATTTGCCCATGGAACTAGAACTTGGAAAAGGTTTGTGTGTGTGTGTGTGGGTCCTGGAGCTAGTTTGCTGCCCCAAGTTTACACTATGGGATGCTGGGGGCATAACTAAGTTCCAAGTACTCAGGTTTCTATGGAACCACAGTAACCCAACTCAGTCATCAGCGAGACCATGCACCTGTTTCACACCATCAGGGAATTTTATTTCCATCAACTGAAACCTTCCCCGAATCAGTTCTATCTGCTGCCTGGTTCTCCGCAGTTGGCCATTGTTTCTGTATTGGCTACTTTCTCTTCACTGTCTGTTCTCTACTCTCCAGCAGCTGGTCTAGAACCCAACCCACACAGACTTCCTAAATCTTGTAGTTGCCTGATTCTGGCAGCCATGGCTTTTCCAGTGTCACAAAGGCACCCCAAAGTGGACCCTTCTCTGAACTAAAACCTTGCACTTATAACCCGTTCACCGTACTCCACATTGCCCGCTTCCATAGAAGTTTGTGTGACCTCTTGTGATCTGACTCTAGCCACTTCATGTATTTTCCAGTCCTATATTCTTGTCCAGGTCACTCACCCCTTTCCTGTGCCCACTCTACTCTTCTCTGAGCCTTTTGCTTGCTGTGCTCTTGCTGCTTAACTCACAGGCTCATTTCTTATTCAGATCTCAGCTTATATCTGAGTTCGACTGGGCTGCCACAAAATAATGCCAGATAAACTTATAAACTGTGAGATTTTACTCTTCTCAGTTTATTCTGAAGCCTGGGAATTCAAGATCAGGATATTCAATGTCAGGGGAAGAACCCATCTCTCATGGATGGGTATAGTCTTACTGAGCCAGCACATTGAGTGAGAGGCTACAGCATTCTCTGTTGCCATTCTTAGAACTGGCGCCAATCCCATCCATGAGGGCTCTACCCCTATCATCTACCACCCTTCAAATATCCATCCACTAATATTGTCACATTGGGATTAATATTTCAACATGAATTTTGGAAAGAAAACAGTTGATTGTTATCCTATGCTATTTCCCAAAAGAACTTTAATGACAACAATGACTTACATGACACTCTCTGTATACGTTTATGGCATTCACCATACTCCTATTTATTTGTCAATTGTTCTGCACATCATTTTATCTTCTAGCATGTTCATTTACACTCCAGGAGAACAGGACCTTACTTGTCTCAGCTTCTTCCACATCTCAGCACCTAGAGTATCCTGGCATACAGCAGTCATAACTGCTTATTAAATAAGATGATATTAACTCCACCCTGCGAGGGGAGAAGGAAGGACCGAGTATGGAATCCATCTGATTGTTCTACCTTCCTCCCCTCAGCACCTTTCCTAGTTCAGATGCTGCTGCTGCTGCTGGGTTCTGATCAGCTGCAGGTTTGAACTGTAGAGTAAAAGAACCCCCGAGAAGCTGCTTTTAAAGCTAAGGTTCCCTTGTATGAATAGAATGATGAGGTCTATATTCTTGCAAAAAGACTCGTTTCTTCAACACATTGTTAAAATTCTAATAAAGCTAAAATGACCCCCTGGCCTATTCTTTCACTTGCTTCCTCACATCCTTGTCTTTTTGTCTTCTTGACCACACCTAAGGATCCTCACAGAGGGCAGAGAGGCTCCAGTGAGGTACTGATGGGTTGAGGTGGCTGTGGACACAGCCCTGTAATCCTGCCCAACTAATTGTGTCAGGTGTTGACTGTGTGGGATAGGCAGGATACAAAGTTGCGGGAGATGAAGAAAGATTCAGTGCCGACAGTGAATACAACCTGCTCTGTTCTGAAAGACTGACAGAAAGAAAACTCCAAAGCGCAACTTGAACTTATGTAGCTTCTCCCGGAGCTGCTTGCCGTTGGGCTGGAATAGAACAACTCAAAGTAAACTCAAAGTAAACACAAGCTCCAGAAAAGCCTTGACTCATATAACTGTGGTTGGGCACATGCTAACTAGTCCAACCACACCCACACACATGTCTATGTGCACGTGTGCACGGTCATGCACACAGATGGTAGTGATTGTGGAAGACCAGTCCTTGAAGCAGTGTGAGTAGCATCTGTGAAAGCAGTAGGCTGACTATGTCCATGGAACTGAAATGTGCTACTTCTAGTGACATCTGTATGAGTTTTTAAAATAGTATTTGCATTTCTCATTTTTAACAATGACATAAGCTTTGCATTAGCTAGTGTTTTCCTTAGGTCACTTTGCTCACCCTTTAGAACAATCACTAACTAGGCGTCAGAAATAATAATACCTGGACAGGAGAAAACATTAAAACTCAAAGACCGAGAGAATCCCCACAAGGTCATGTAAGTTCTTGGATTCTCTTTTAGCCACAATTGGATCTAAGAAACAGATTCTTCTATGTTTTAATTTTAAGTAATTTACATTAGCCTAAAGAACTTGCCCACAACCCCAGTAATTTTTAAAAATCAATGTAATATAAAGGTTTACCTAATTTTTAATGAAATTAATAGTGGGGTAGGGTTTCATATTTCTAAAATAAATAAAACAGAATAGGTATTAAGTATTTATAAAGAAAAATTGAATTTACAAGAATGTGATATGATTTAAATCTCTCTTAAAATACTTTAAAAAGCTTTGTTTAGACATGTATACTAGCACATGTTAAGTAATCAAATTTATTGTACAAATGTGCAAATCTAGAGTATACATTTTATTTCAGATAGCTAAGACTCTCACTAAGTGTTCATTAATTCATGTTTATAAAACAATAGAAATAAAATGTCAAACTAAGGAAAAGTATATAACCAGAAGAGGAAACCCAAACATTTAACAGACTCCAGTGTGTAAAAGAATGCTACTGTCTGCATTGTCCTCCTTGCTTCCTGGACACAGGGCACACAGACAATGTTGACAACTCCAAACCTCAGCTTAGCGATGTGCCAAAGCATTGCCAATGGGATGCAAATGAAGAAGGTCGGTGCAATTTCTGCCATATTTGCCTATGGGAAAGTCACTTTCCCTGACGTCTCCATACTTTAATATAAAAATACAATATTTAAAAACTTAAACTTACGGGGCTGGAGAGATGGCTCAGCGGTTAAGAGTACTGGCTGTTCTTCCACAGGTCCTGAGTTCAAATCCCAGCAATCCTATGGTGGCTCACAATCATCTGTAATGAGATTAGATGCCCTCTTCTGGGTGTCTGAAGACAGCTACAGTGTACTTACATATGATAAATAAATCTTTTAAAAAAAACCCCTAAACTTACATTTAAGAAAATAAACATTGCACCTGTTTGTACAATGCTTTGTTACATGTATAGAATGCATTAATATATTACTAGAACATACAATTCTGTCTCCTCAAGCTTACAGCATGCTTTTCTGATGGACAATTTAGAAATGCTTCCTTCTTCTCTTTGGAATTTGTAGTACGCTATTGTTACCTATAGTCACTCTCAGATATGACAGCACATCTTGCTCCTGCCAAAACGTGGATTAGTAGGCACAGGTTACCTTTCCACCACCCCTGTGCCTTTCCTCTCCCCAGCCTACCATGGCTGGCATTCAACTGATAACTCTTATGAACATTTTTAGGTTTCCCAAGCACATGATTTCACACAGCTCTTTCTGTTTGAGTCATTTCACGCCATATAAGGATTCCTATTTCCATCCGTCTTTCTGCAAATGGCAGGATTTCAGTCTGCGTGTGGCTGATTAGCATTGTGTTGTGTGTATGCATTCTTCTCTCCCATTCCTCAGGTGGCACACACCAGCTGTGTCTATTTCGTGGCTGTTAGGAATGGAGCTAGCACGAGCAAGGGGGTGCAGCTGTCTTGTTGACATACTGATTTCATTTCCTTAGGTTATACACACTGCTGGGATTTCTAAATTATGTGGCACTTCTCGCTTTACTGTTCTGAAGAATCTCCATACTGTTTTACATAATATGACTGGAGTAACTTACTTTATAGCCACCAGAATGCAAGGGTTCCCTCTTTGTCACCTACTGAACAGTACTTTATTTATTTATTTATTTATTTACTTATTTATTTATTTGGTTTTTTGAGACAGGGTTTCTCTGTAGTCCTGGCTGACCTGGAACTCACTCTGTAGACCAGGCTGGCCTTGAACACAGAGATCCACCTGCCTCTGCTTCCCAAGTGCTGGGATCAAAGGTGTGTGCCACCACCGCCCGGCTGAACGGTTCTTTTGTTATCATTAGTCTTTGGGGTAATAGTCATTATTAGTGAAGTAAGAGGGTGCGCCATTTTAATTTTGATTTGCATCTCGCCAATGAGTTGCAATGCTCAGCAGTTTTTCATGTAAATGCCACTAGTCTACTTTCTTTCAGGAACTGTCTATTCAGACTATTACTGGTTTTAAAATTAAGTAATTTGGGTTTATGCTATTGAATATTTGAATATAAAATTTAATTTTTTTTCAGGAACTGGAGAGATGGCTCAGCAGCGAAAAATACTTTTTGCTCTTTCAGAGGACCTGCACTTGGTTTCTCCCACCCACACGGTGCCTCACAATCCTACGTAGGCCCAGTTCCAGGGGATCCAGTACCTTCATTTGGTCTCTGTGGGAACTCCATGCACATGGTATACAAACACACACACAGGCAAAACACTCATACATATAAAAATATAATAAATAAATCTTAAACTGAAAAGCATTCAAAGCATAACTGCATTGTATTAAACATATACATGTGTAACCAATGTACAAATTGGAAGAATACAGACCTGGTTCCTGATAGTAGTTATTTCTTGGGAAGCAAAGCAATGAAATTCTGCTGTGGAGAAAAAGTAAAAAGAGCTTCAATGCTGCCCATAGGGTTTAACTGAATGACTAAACTAAATCCTAATAGATATATTTAAACATACTTATTTAGGATATATATATATATATATATATATATATATGTATGTATATATGTTATATAAACAATATATTTATTTATATATTTATATATAATTAATTATCATGTATATTATATGATTATATAATGTATTAATAAATAATCATATAGAATTATTTATATAGAATGTATTGTAAGATACAATATATAACAATACTATTTAATTTATATAACATATATATATACACACACACACACTAAATATAGAAACCGAGATATGCTAGGTATAGATCATACAGGGGAAAATCAATTATATAAATCTTTTTTGAAACTTCTCAGTCAATGATTTCAATGTAAATGCTTAAAACAGCCACAGTAGAAATCAGGATAATTGGACAGATTCTCATTTGGCCTCTAGAGAGCTGGCTGTTAAGATGGGTCAGCACATCACCAAACATCAAACGTGTATTAAGATCATCTTGGTTCTTTTAAAATAATTTTTAAGATTTAAAAAAAATGTGAGAACTTAATAGACATATTGTGTAAAATTTTCAAGGATTATATTTCCACATAAACTACCCTCTTAGCACGTGCTGAAGGGAGTAAAAACAATTTGAACATCTCTCAAAAAAAATTTTAACCAAAGATTTTTTTGAAAGCCGTCACAGTAGCTAAGAACACTTGGTCACAGCCATCAATAACTCCAGTTTCAGGGGCTCCGACATCCTCTTCTGACCTCCATGGACACTGCATGCACATAGTGCATAGACATGCAATGCATACATTGGTGTTGATGGATTTAAGGGATGAACATGGAATACCAAACTGAGTGGGTAGGGAAAAGTGGGTGAATCTGGGAGGTTGTTGGGGATGGGTGGGTGGGTGAATACGATCCCATTGTATAAAAAACGGTAAAGAACTAACACAAGTTTTAAAACAATTCTGGACTTCGGCTTGCTTTTATCATAGTAACGCACAGAATCCAGGCTCACTCATCACTAAGTTCTCTGCTAGTTGAAATCATTGTTTTAATGCAACTTTCCATCTTCTTTTTTAGGATGTGCTGGGTAGGCTAGGCATGGAAGCTCACATCTACAACCCAGGCATTTGCAAGGTGGAATCAGAATCCCCTAAAATTCAAGACCAGCCTGGTCTACAATGGGAACTCCAAGCTGATCACAGCCACAGAAAAGACCTTATCCCTCATACTTAGACCATCAATAAAATAAAATAAAACAAGGTAGAATGTAATACATAGAAATAGAAAATATTAATCAGAAAGAGAAAACTAGGTATTTATAATTTCACAGGCTATAGATAATTGTTACCAGGTTAATAACTTTCAGCTTTATTGTATTTATATATTTTTCAAAAGCAGTATTTTTTCGCCGGCTCTTCCCATTAAGACTGTCCTTCCCCTCTCTTTGTAGAATCACATTTTCTACAAATGTAATTCTGTTTTATATCAAGCATTCTACTATGCATCTGTAACTGAGTTTATTTCTTCATCCTAACACTGTTTCATACATTGTCTGCAATTCACCCATGCAGACAGGTAATATGATTATTGTCCCAGAGAGTCTTTGAACGTATCACTCTTTCTTATTTTGGAATACATTTTAATAAATTTAATTCCTGAGTCAAAATTTATGGGAACACTTCAAACATATTTTGGCTGATTATGTTTATGGAAACTGGGTAGTCATAGAAAAAACTTGATGCTATACATAAGTATATATTTCAGTGATATTAAGTTGTTTTCATTTAAATACCAAAACTTTGAAACTTTATAATAAAATTTAGGAAAAAAAATCTTTTTAAAAATTGTGTGTGGGGGTTTATGTGTATACAATTATACGTATGCGTGTTTGCCTGAACATATGTTTGTGCAACATGTGTGTGTGTGGTGCCCACAGCAGCCAGAGAGAAGACTGGATCCCCTAACACTGTAGTTACAGTCATTAGCTGCCATGTGGGTGCTGGAACTGAACCCCAGTCCTCAGGAAGTACAGCCAGAGCTTTTAACCTCTGAATCATCTCTCCTGCTTCCAAAAATATTTTTAATGACATCATTAGAAAAGAACATAATACACACAGTCAACAAAGGTAGCAATAAATGACCTGAATGCATTCAAACGTAAACGTTTCATATAATAAAATTACCACAAAACCAAAATAACACTTGGCATGGTGGTGTATGCCTGTAAGGAGCACTCAGAGTCTGAAGCAGGAGGATCATTTGTGAGGCCAGCCTAGGCTACATAACAAGATCCTGCAACTCTGTCTCAGCAAACAAACAGGTCAAAGTAGGCTGAGAGAAAATATCTGCTCCTGTATCACACAGGAGAGGTTAGTGGTGAAATGTAAGAGATCATACGTCAGTAATAAGACAATAGAACAGAAAAACAGGTAGAGGTTATAAAAGAAATGTGACAATGAAGTCTAATGGAGTAAATGGACAGTGTAAAGTAAACATACAGGGTGTTTAAGCTTATTAGTAATAAACGTGCTGTAAGTCAACTTCCTGGTTTACATCCATCAAATCGTGAAAAAAATCAAATTAAAGAATGTGAAGTAATTAGGACTCTCAGACACCGATGACAGAATGTAAATCGGTTCAAACACGTTGAGAAGCACTTTGCCAGCAACTGCTTAAGTTAACAATGTACACTCTCAAAGTCAGGACCTGGGAGAGTCAAGCAGCTTGTTTAGTAGCTTGGAACTTAAAGGAGGAAAACTCAGAGGATCCGAGAGCCAGAGGTTTGGTGATGAAATATAGGTACCTCTTTAAGTATTGTTCTCCAGATAGTCCCTTTGCTTTACTGTGACCCAAGTCCTGATTTAGGACACCAAACAGTAACAGCTATGTGAGAGTGTGTGTGTGCGTGTGTATGTGTGTGTGTGTGTGTGTGTTTGTGTGTGTGTGTGTATACTGAAAGCATTTTACCAAGGAGACATGGCCTTCTGGAAGCTAACTCCATTCTCACACCTGCTTCCTGGAGATGTTGCATAACTTTAGGAGTGGTGTGAATGGTATGGAATTTTAAAATTGTTAATAATGGGCTCGGTACAAATAAACTAATAAATATAATCTGTCCAAGATTCAAAACTACTTCAAACTTCAGAATATTATCTTATTTAAAAATGTGTTGTTTCTGTTTGTCCTTAAGACAATGCAGTCTGAACTAATGGTAGGCTGAATTCAATGACTGCTGTCTTTGTAGGAGCAGATGACAGACAGGAAGATAAACAGTGAGTAAGACCCAGAGAGGACAGAGGTAGAGAACAGAGTTTTCTAGTCACAATACTAAGGATGTTTGAGTTCTCAAAGGTAGAAAGTAGGAAGGGGCAGAGCCTAGCCTTGTTCACACCTTGATTTCTATGCTTTCCTGAACTTAGATCAAAGACTTCCTATTGCCTAAGCCTACAGCTTCAGGTAAATTGTTGGAGATATGCTAAAAAAAAATCAACACATGCTCAGTTGTTAAAACTGTCACCAATGACAAACTAAGAATGGTATCCTAGTGGGAGGAAGGGTAGTTGGCCGGTACTTGGTGTTTCCAACTTTTGCAGTAACTGGTTACTCTAACGACAGTGGAATGGAATGGCTATTGCCAATCTACTTAAGGTATTGGCATTTTAGCAAAGAAAATCAGGAAAGCAATTTGTCTATTCAGAGGAATCCAGGGAGCCTGTCCCCACCTCCCAGAAAAAGGTAGAGAAAGCTGATCAACTTGGGGTCCAGTTGTCAGAGGAGAGGGCCCTAGAATCTATTTAGCTCACAGGTAAGTAGGCCTGCTCTGTAAAACTCAGGACACAAACACCACTACTACAAAGAAAGAGGCTGAACTCAGCACTTCCTGACTCCAATCTGGAGACACCCAACTCTATAGCAGCAGCTGGGAGAGGAGGAACTTAGACTCTTGGGGAAGTATGCAGGCTGGTGTGGATGCACTCTGCTCTGTTTATTGTAGTACAGTGGCAGGAAGCAAAGGTGAGGTGTGGTGGGTGGAATGGACAGTGCAGTCCTGATGTTCCATTTTACAACGTGGGTGCCTCAGCTGCCGGAGTGTTAAATCCAAGTGAACACAAAAGTCTTTATCTAGGAATTGCTTAGCTATTGACTTGCTCAAGGCCAAGCCCCAACCCTATGGACAGCCTGTATCCTGTGACTGACCCATGCCGAGTACAGAAGCTAGGTTTCCGTATATCTCTCTCTCTTTTTTTATTCGATATATTCTTTTTATATTTCAAATGATTTCCCCTTTCCTGGATCTCCCTCCCCAAAAGTCCCATAAGCCCTCTTGCCTCCCCCTGTTCCCCAATCCACCCCTTCCCACTTCCCTGTCCTGGTATTCCCCTACACTGCTGCACTGAGCCTTTCCAGGACCAGGGGGCACTCCTTCCTTCTTCTTAGGCATCATTTGATATGTGCATTGTGTCTTGGGTATTCCGAGCTTCTAGGCTAATATCCATTATCAGTGAGTGTGTTCTTTTGTGATTGGGTCACCTCATTCAGATGACATTTTCCAGTTCTACCTCCTTGCCTAAGAAATTCATGAATTCATTGTTTTTAATAGCTGAGTAGTATTTTGGATAATCCTGAAAGGGCTTTCCAGCTCCAAACTCCACCCCATGAAAACTGCATCACAGTTTAATCATCCAGTGAGCCTGTACCTTTTACTCTCTTACAGGCATGGCTCCAGGCACTAGCTACAAACCTGTCTCTGTCTCAACACCTGTTCTGAGAAAATCCAGCTAAGACTGAGTATCACTATTACTCTAAGGAGTCTGGCTATTTGTGCCCGTTCTCAAGAGCAGAAAGAGTTTGTAAATCTCTCCTGTAGACCACACATCTGACTCACCATTGATTGCTCCTAATTTATCCATACTTTGAGGCAGTTTTCCTAATGAATTTAAGAACATCTTTCCCTTAACAGCTCTATGAATGCTTTTATTTAATACAGACCCCCTCCTGAGACTAAACTTGGGCTTTTTACACCAAAAGCCCTCTTAAATGTTGGGAACAAAGGGCTCTTAAAAGATTTCAGGTTTACAAAGGCACAGTTATGCTTGGAGATTCATGAGTTTAGCATTTTCCATCAAGTTCCTTTTTTATCTGTAGGTTTTGGATCCCAGGACTGAGGGCAGGCAGGTCATGGAGCATTAACTGGAAATAATGAGGTGTTCTTGAGTATCTCTGAAACTACTCCAAAGCAGACAGACACTGATTTAAAGTCCATGTAACATGCAGTGTCTGCCAACTTCGTCCAATTAGATTATCTGGTAGTAAATGTGACCAGTTAAATGATTCCTTCACACTATACAAAGGAACTTCTCACAGTGGGCAATGTGACTCTGAGGGGAACCAGCAGCCGCGCTTCATCCCTTATCTGAAAGGCTTTGACAGTCTGACTCCATGTGAGGGCGAGCAGACACTGACCCACACAGGCTGCTACTCAGGCCACAGCTGAGTTGGCTCATGTTATGTGACTTGTCCTGTTTGGTTGGTTGATGTACAAACAGAAAGCTTGATTGTTGCTTTTTATGGAGGTAGAGTCACATTCAGGGTTCATTTAACTCATTTCATACTGGACAAACCCAATGGATAAGTCAAGATTGGGGTCAAAGGCTTGGGAGATTAATTTTCTGTACTTTCTGTACCTAAGTGACTCTAAAGCCATAGTGGTTATAAGCTTAAGGGCCTATGTAAAATAATTTCATTCTAAGATATCATCAAGAAAGAAAAGTCAACCCACAGAATGAAAGTATTTATAAATAAGTCATCTGATGGCAGACTAGTATCTAAACAGGAAGAACTCTTAAAGCTCAATAATAAAAGAAAAAAAAGCATAGTTGAAATAAACAAGCCATTGGATTGAAATTTCTACGAAGTTATTCAAGTGGGCAGTAAGACCACTTGAGCATTGAAAAATGCTCAACAGGAGCCAATAGTGAACTATAAATTTAATCCACAAAGAATTACCACTAGGATATATGGATTCATGCAATCAGAGGGTCACACATCCACACATTGGGTACCCTTTGAATTGCTCATGAGATAATACGATGGAGCCACAGCTTTGGAAAATAACTTGGTTGTCCATCAGAAGGGTGAAACATACATCTAGCATATAACCCAGCAATCAACTGCTGCATGGTACTTAGGAGAAATGAAGATGTATGTCCACACAAAATCTGAAACGCAATTGCTCATGACGGTGTTACTTGTGAAATCACCTAAAGTGAAAACAACTCAAATATTTATCAACTGATAAAAAAATAAGATGTATCTACATGATATAATATTGCTTAACTATAAAATTTTAAAGCGTTGATACATGCAAAATATGGCGGAGTCTTTCTTTGTTTTTATTATTCTATTAGGATAATTTTTAGGATAATGTACCAAGTACAGATTTAAGGGCTGTATGGGCATCCTCATCTTCCCCCGTTTTTCTCTCCTATTTCCACTGAGGCTTTAAGGTACATACTAGATAAGATGGAGAAGCTGTAAAAGGTCATATGTTTCATGATTTTTATTTCTATGCAGTGTCCAAAATAGACTACTGGACAGAAACAAAAAAAAATAGATCCAGAACTCATAGCACCAGGGAATATTAAATACAAAATTCAATAAATGAATGTAAGATTGAGTTTTCAAGTTATGAAAATACTCTAAAATTAGGTTGCACAATTATGTCAAAATTTAAATTCTCCAAATCACACTTTTAATGAGTAAATGTGGCATGTAAATTATACTCTAATAATAACACTTTTTAAAGAGATAACTTCCTTATTGATTCCTCTGTTCTTTCTTCTTGTGTAGAAATAGACTGTCCTTTCTAAATCTTCTAGAGGACAGCCCCAGGTCAGCATGCTTACAGGGACCAGAAGAGGCCATCAGATTCCTGGAAGTGAACCAGCAAATGTGGTTTCTGGGACCCAAACTCTGATCCTCTGGAGGATCAGCAAGAATTCTTCACAGTTGAGCCTTGTGCTCAACTTTTCTTCTTAACTGTGTAAAAATGCTCTTTGTTGAAAGATGGGTGACATACATTAGGAGTACGTGTTGGGGGTGGGGTAAGGTCAGTTCATCCAGAATGCAGAGGTATTTCATGACATATCAGATTCAATTACAAGGTGTTCAGGGGAGAGAAATCGACCTCCCCCAATTATCAGCTTTGGAAGAGTACTTCACACACTTTATCTCCAACCCATAACTATGAGTGATGAACAGAGCTGAGAAAAACAAGGGAGCTTATTCCAAGTCCCACAGTCTTATAGTGTCAATCTGGGCTTGGAGACAGGCAGTTTGATTCTCATACTATTCTTAGTTTTATTTCTAATAACTATAAGCATAACTTCATGTCACCTGCCTTATGACCTTGAAGTGAGTTCAACTGAAAAACTGAATGCTTAATTCAGTTACTTGGAGCCCTGAGTGTCTGTAGAGTTTGGTTGTTTAATAGGCCATGACTAGACATCACCTGAGCTGTACTTAGGTAGAAAGCAGCAACACAGGCATTGGGGCCCACTGTGGGCAGGGCCTGGACTATTTTAGGATTAGTTAGTGTTTTGAGTCAAGATTACAGGAATGGCTAAGACCTTTGCAAATATAAGGATCATGTGGGTAAACAGGGACATGGAATGTGCACTTAAAGAAAAAACAGTACTCTTGTTTGGATACATAAAATATAAGTGTGGACCTCATGACAGTCAACAAAAGATGAGGAGACATTTCTCCTAGTAGATGGCAGATAGGTCGAAGCCTGAGGCCCTGTTGGAGTCATCAAGGGCTGTCCTGTCAGCACAGAGAACAAACACATGGAGAAATAACACTTTCTTCAAGCATGAGCCCTGCCCTGACTTGGATGATGGACAGCTTCTGGAATTTATATCATCCTTCTGAAAGAGGAGGAAAAAGGACAGAGACTGTTTTAAATGCCTGGAAAAATCTTTAAATTGATATGCAAACTTGAAAATGAATAAATTTTCCATCTTTGGAAAGGATGGAGGTTCAGGGTAGACTTGAGATTTAATTATAGGAAAATGTGGATAGTCTGGTTTCTGTCTACCTAAGCCTGTGCCAACACCAGCCCCACTACACATATAGGAAGGGAGGCTATTTCCAAGAAGGGGTATACCTTAGAAATTCAGAACTGTGGCTTTCCTTAGATAACTGTTCCACTTATTCCATTTGCTGAAATACAGTACAGAGAATTTTTCATAGATGGTTCAATGACTAAGACCTAAGCAAAACATTCAAATTCCAAAGAAAAATAAGTATCCTCATTTTAGTCTGCATTGGAGATGTTCCTAGGGAATGTGGGCCTCTTTACCAAACACTTCTTTGAAAACTATTTATACACTTCTTGATTTACAAATGCAGTTATAATATTAGTAGTAATGAACACCTGAATTTTCATTACAGTTGGGCCGATGGGACTCCCAAACTCTCAGCAAAGCTTGGTCAAATTCCCTTTAGTTGCTATGCTGAGTCCTGCATGGTCCTAGAAGAGACAGCAGGACACACTTCCTGCTCTTGGAGCAGAGTCAACCAGGCGTGAGCCTCCACAAGTTTTGACGGTTGCTAGGTGTGTGGCTTGTTTGCTTAAAGATATATCTACTTCACTTTATGTTCCTCTTTTGGTAAATATTCTTCCTGCCAAGGTTATTGGGGGAATGTCCTCTTTGTCAAAGTTAATGACTACGTGATAATCAGATATAGCACGTGTCTGGGAGGTGAGGCTGTGTCTAATGTTTCAACAAAGTGGTAGAACACACTGACCTTCAGGACAACCCTTAAAGTTGTGCAAAAGAACTCTGAAACATGAGTTCGAAAATATATAATTACTCAACTATGCAATATATAAGGGTGCAATATGAATTATACGAGGGGCTTCACAGGCCTAGAAGAACAAAGGCAACAGCAGGGTGAGCCAGCTTATCAAAAAGATATTGAGATAAAGAGATTTAGAGAGTGGTCATCACAGGTCAAGGTCCCATCCAGTTAGGTTTATTGTATGTGCTTTCAAAGGCAGGCAGATTCCTGAGTTCAAGGTCAGCCTGGAACAGTGCTGGTTTGGGCTCAAGCAAGGTGAGAATGGTAATCTCAGATCAGGATCACACTCAGCTAGCTTATTGCCTATGCTTACAAAGGCAGTCAGATCTCTGGATTCATTTGGAATGTTTTTTTTAAAAAATGTGCTTCTTGCCATCTTTCTAAGAAACAAGGAGTTGGGATCATAGAATGCGGAGTCACAAGGGAACCTGGGGTGGACAATTGAATTGACAAACAAAAAAGACTAGGCTTTGGTCTGTGAGAGCTGAGCTGTCTGGTGATCTTCAGAAAGCTGTCTCAAACAGAACACAACAGAAACAGGCCAAGATTGCCTTCGAGCCCTTTTTGCTGCTCCTAAACACCCCTTCCTCAGAACCCCTCTCCAAGCTGAGGCTGGTTCTTGGCACTACTAGACCTCAGTTCTTTATCCCTGAAATGCTGGCATGCTTTCAGAATCTCCAAGGCTACTATCACATGATTTGACTCTATCTTCCATTAAAATTAACATCCTCATAATGTGTCAGTTAATATCCCCAACTTAACAGGATCTAGAATCATCAAGGAGCTAATCCTCTCATCATATCTGTGAGGGATTTTCTAGGTTAAGTTAGTCAAATTGGAAAACCCGATCGGAAGTGTGTATCCTCCACCATAGGATGGGGCTGGGAGGAGCTTTGGAGAAGTAGCAGAAATGCAGCCGAGTCCTATGTTCATCTCTCTGAGCTTTATGGTAGTGGATACAGTGTGATCAGCTGTCTCAAGCTCCAGGCTTTCCCAGACTTCCTTACCATGCTGTACCATAGACCCTTGAACTTTGAACCAAAATAAACACTTGGGTTGCTTTGGTTTGAGTCTTTTGTCAAAGCATGAGAAAAAAAAAACCTAATAAAATAATGAAGTCCTTTCTAATTTTAGTTTTCCCTCTCATATTAGTATATGCTCAGGGGAAAAAAAGTCAACTGGAGATAATTTGCTCATCTTCCTGAAGGTAATTTCAGAATTTTATCTTCATAAGAACAAAAGGCAGAGACAATAATGATACAGGACCTTCCCTAACCTTTTAGTTCAAATTAAATAACTGTTTTGTTAACTGCAAGGGACTGTGGATTACTCTGTGAGGAAAAAAAATGTCCCAGGGAAGGTGAGGAAATAAGTGGGTTTTCTGCTGCTCCACGAGAGCTCGATGGCTAACAAGTGATAACTAATTGGGCTCATAACTCACAGTGTGCATCTTCCGTATATGGCTTCACGCAGGAGTTTTCTGTATTTAATCTTTCTCCATCTCTCTTGAGGGGGGTAAAATTGTAGTTTGAGTGAGAGGCAAAGGAAACATTTGCACTCTGTGTACAATATCAAAAATGGAATTTTTTGGTTATAAAATAGACTTGCTTGGAAACCCGGTACAATAACGATGTAAGATTATATGAAAGGAAGAAAGAAGGGTATCTTAAGGTTGAGACCATGAGCCAGGCTTCCCACACATCATCCCAGCACTCTGGAAGTTGAGGCAGGGGGAGAGCTACAAGGCTCTTTCTAATTCAATCAAACTGAAGAATTTGTGGCACTTTTGATGCACCACATAATGCAAGGACTTGACTGGTAACCCAGCTTTGCATCGAACCTGTTAACTGCAAAGAAGTATGGGAAATTGTATTATTATCACGATGCTGAAGCCTGTACACTTTATCGCCGTGGTCCTAAGCACTTTAACCCTAGTGATTCACTGAAGGCTTACCTTAGCCCCACCTCCCATGATGTTCTGGATTTTTTTTTTAATCCCCCTGAGGAAATTGAGATTCAGGAATGTCAAGAAAGCTAGCTCAATGTCAAGCAGCTAGGTGATGGCGAGGCTTGAACACAAGACACCTGACACTTGAGCCTATGTCTTAACCTTTGTGTATCAAGTGTGCTTAGGGCCACTCTGCCCACCTACAGAGCAGATGCCTCAGGAGAGTGCTGTGGGACTTGGCTCTGGAGAGGCAGAATGGAAACAAGAGGGGTGAGAAATAGAAGCAAAGGCACCATAGCCTCCCATAGCCAAGGGACATGCTAGCCAGGTGTGCTTATAGTGCTGCCCTCACGGGCAAAATGACTGCTTCGCCTACAGTCCAAGGCCTGCTAGAATATTCTGTTTGGGATGGCATTACTGCTGTAGCAGAATGACACTCATCTAAGATGCCTTTCTTCCAACCAAGAACCTAAACTTCCTAAGGCATCATCACTTCCACACAATATTCACCACCACGCCATTTTCTTTCCCCTGGCCACGTTTGCACTGCCATTCAGAGGTCAGATGATTTGCATAGGCGTCCATGTTAGGGGAGTCAGAAGGAAGCCCTGGTGTGCCTATTTTTCAGACACTGAAACTTCTCTCATACTCCCTCATGAGCACAATGGTCTTTTTGTTTGTTTGTTTAGTTTTGGTTTTGGTTTTGGTTTGCCTTTTCCTGTAGAGTAAGTTTTGCTCCCATTTCACTTTGGATGTCTGTGTCTAGAGTCAAATCTGACAAAGCAGCCAGACTGCCTTGCAGAAATGTTTTCTAACTTG
Source organism: Apodemus sylvaticus (assembly GCF_947179515.1). NCBI lineage: Eukaryota > Metazoa > Chordata > Mammalia > Rodentia > Muridae > Apodemus > Apodemus sylvaticus. The sequence goes on from NC_067489.1 coordinate 65,870,629, forward strand.
CTGTTTGAATCAGCCCTTGGCTCTGGTGGGCATCAGAGCTTCTGCTAATGAGGCCTCGGTTATAATGCTAATCTGTTTCAAACACGGGACTCGACCAAATGCTCAGGCTCTAAGAGACCAAATGCTCTAAGGAGACTACAACTAACGGGCTAAGAAAGAAGAGAGTGTCTCAAGAGAATTAACAACACTTAGCTTGCTGTCCACCAGAAAGGGAACTTGTCCACTATTGAGGTAGTAGATTCTAGTATCACCACAGTTCCAGGCAAGAACAGTGACTGCTGGATTCTGTTCAGAGCGTGACTTTAGTTTTTTTTTTTTTAACTTGATTAGAAACAGCTGGACAGTCAGAAGACTCAAGTAACTTTTCCAATGATGCAGAGGGAAAGAATTTTGGAATGACCTAACCATCAGTTACTATCCTGACTGGTTTCATCGGGAAAACAATTTCTAGGATAGCTCCAGGCTGCTGTTATACATGCTAACCATCATTACATATATTCATGTAAAATTGCCCTGTGACACTAATGAGGGTGACCATGCTAGATAGTACATTACCAATACCCATTTTTACTTTTCCGAAGGGTTTTTAAAATAACTACACACATTTCGAATCTAAAAATCTCAAAATGCACCAAAATCTAAAACTTGTTGAACTACAAGTAAAAACATTCCACTCCTGACCTCACTGGGCATGTCAGTTAAAATAAGGGCAAACTAAAAATACTGTATAGCCCCGCTTTAAGGCGTTGTGTATAAGGTTTGTATGGAACAGAAGTGCATTTCATACTCTGGCTTGTGTTCCCTCACTAAGGTATCTTACTATGTATATGCAAATCTTCAAACTCCCTAAGAAAATGTGAAATTTGGGATACTATGGTTGGGTCCAAACATGTCAGATATTCAATCTGTGATCATATTAGTATCATATGTTTAACAATCAAAAATATATTTTCATTAAGACTTATGGAAAAACATTGTTTTAAATTCTTATTGGATATTTACTTTATTTACATTTCAAATGTTACCCTTTTCCCAGTCACCCCCCCTAGACCCCCTATCCTATCCCCCTTCTCCCTGCCTCCATGAAGGTACTCCCCCCCCCCACATACTCCTGCCTCCCTGCCCCTGCATTCCCCTATACTGGGGTATTGAGCCTTCCCAGGATCAAGGGTCTCTCCTCCCTTTGATGTCCAGCAAGGCCACCCTCTGCTACATATACGGCTGGAGACATGAGTCCCTCCATGTGTACTCTTAGGTTGGAGGTTTTAACTTGATTAGAAACAGCTGGACAGTCAGAAGACTCAAGTAACTTTTCCAATGATGCAGAGGAAAAGCTCTGAGAGGTCTGGGAGGTCTGGTTGGTTGATATTGTTGTTCTTCCCATGGGGTTGCAAACCCCTTCAGCTCCATCAGTCCTTTCTCTAACTCCTCTATTGGGGACCCTATGCTCAGTTCTATGGTTGGCTGTGAGCATCCGCCTCTGTATTTGTCAGGCTCTGGCACAGCCTCTGAGGAGACAGCTGTATCAAGCTCCTATCACCACGCACTTCTTGGCATCTACAATAGTGTCTGGGTTTGGTGACTGTATATGGGATGGGGCAGTCTCTGGATGGCCTTTCCTTTAGTCTCTGTTCCATACTTTGTCTCTGTATTTGCTCCTGTGAATATATTGTCACCCTTTCTAAGAAGGACTGAAGCACCCACACTTTGGTTTTCCTTCTTCTTGAGCTTCATGTGGTCTTTGAATTTTATCTTGGGTACTGTATTAGTGAGGGTTCTCTAGAGTCACAGAACATATGGGTAGTCTCTATATAGTTAGGGAATTAGTTGATGGCTTACAACTTGTAGTCCAATTCCCCAACAATGGTCAGCAGCAGCTGTGGATAGAAGTCAAAGGATCTAGCAGTTGCTCAGTCCCCCGAGGCAAGCAGGCAAGAAAGAGTGAGAGTGTCTTCTTCCAATGTTCTTATATAGATCTCCAGCAGAAGGTGTGGCCCAGATTAAAGGTTGTAGGTCTCCAGCAGAGGGTGTGGCCCAGATTAAAGGTGTGTGCCACCACACCTTTAATCCCAGATGACCTTGAACTCAGAGATCTCCTTGTCTTAATCTTCTGGAATTCATAGCCACTATGCTTCAAGATCTCCATGCCAAGATCCAGGTCAGAAAATTGTATCTCTGAGCCTCCAGATTAGGATCATAGGTGAGCCTTCCAATTCTTGATTGCAGTTCATTCAAGATATAGTCAGGTTGACAACCAGGAATAGCCACTACAGGTATTATGAGCTTTTGGGCTAATATCCACTTATCAGTGAGTGCATACCATATGTGTTCTTCTGTGATTGAGTCACCTCACTCAAGATGATATTTTCTAGTTCCATCTATTTGCCTAAGAATTTCATAAAGTCATTGTTTTTAATAGCTGAGTAGTACTCCATTGTGTAAAAGTACCACATTTTCTGTATCCATTCATCCATTGAGGACATCTGGGTTCTTTCCAGCTTCTGGCTATTATAAATAAGGCTGCCATGAACATAATGGAGCATGTGTCCTTGTTATATGTTGGAGAATCTTTTGGGTATATGCCCAGGAGTGGTATAGCTGAGTCCTCAGGTAATATGTCCAATTTTCTGAGGAACAGCAAGACTGATTCCCAGAGTGGTTGTACCAGCTTACAATCTCACCAACAGTGGAGGAGTGTTCCTCTTTCTGCACATTCTCGACAGCATCTGCTGTCACTTGAGTTTTTGATCTTAGCCACTCTGACTGGTGTAAGGTGGAATCTCAGAGCTATTTTGATTTGCATTTCCTTGATGATTAAGGATGTTGAACATTTCTTTAGGTGTTTCTCAGCCATCCAGTATTCCTCAGTTGAGAATTCTTTGTTTAGTTCTGTACCCCATTTTAATAGGGTTACTTAATTCTCTGAAGTCTAACTTCTTGAGTTCTTTTTATATATTGGGTATTAGCCCTCCATTGGAAGTAGTATTGATAAAGATTTTTTTCCAGTCTTTTGGTTGTCATTTTGTCCTATTGACAGTGTCCTTTGAATTACAGAAGCTTTGCAATTTTATGAGGTCCCATTTATTAATTCTTGATCTTAGAGCATAAACTATTGGTGTTCTGTTCAGGAAATTTCCCCCTGTGATCATGTGTGTTGTGGACTTATGGAATAACATTTCTTTAAAGAGACAGAGAAGTTAGACCCTACAAGTGTAAGAGGAGGTGTGATCTCTTCAATGTGGACCACAGCCTGGTTCTGCTCTGTTCCTGTCCAGCCTCTGATATGACATTGACAGTATCTGTGTATCTCCTACACAGGGCTAGATTTTCCTCAGCCAGAACCCTCTTCTCCCTGTCTTGCCTGCCTGGATGTTCACAGTCTGCCTGAAGCAGTTGAATCTGTCTGATTAGTTTATCAGAGAAATCAAGAAAAGCCTGACTCTTTGCTAGTAGCCATGACATGCTCTTAGCATGTACAAGCAAGAAACTGCATATCCATATCCATTGTTCTATTCAGTGAAAACACTTCATGGTGGATATTATTAAAATCTTTAGATAGAAGCTGAAAAGAACAGGGCTCCAATGGTTAAAGATGGCCAGGTTGACATGGCTGATAATTGACGGTGCTAATATGTGAGAACTCAGCACTAATACCTTGGTCTCAGTGCCTTGAGAGCCATATACTCTTGACCGTCATCACAGCAGTGTGAAAACCACACTCAAAATGCCCTGCCCCAGAGTCAGGACATTAGAGACAATGTCACCAGCCCAGAGCAGGTACTTTTCTATCATGAACATCCTTGCCATTTTCAGATGACCAGTGTGGTGACAGCATGTGGCATTTTCAGCAGAGAGCTCTTCTTGAAGTGTCACGGTACTTGAAGTTCTATCATCCTCAGAACGGGACCCCGCCAACTTCTGCTATTCCATACTGTGTTGTTATTTTACCTCTCCTTCCATTTCCACAAGGTATCCTTGGGGGAACCACTAGACCTACTGACAGGTGTTTGTGAGAATTATATGGGGAGTTAGACACAAGACAGGGGCCCTGCATTGGTACCGTTTAACAATATGGGCAATGATTATAACTTACTAGCACCATAGCAGGAGAAAGTTCTTTATTAATGTTATCTGTGATTTCCATGCTACCATTGAACCTTAGGTCTCCACAGGGCCTGAGGGACTGAGCTCTATGGAAGCAGGGTGCCTCAGTTTTGAGACCCAAGCCAGTCTTTGGTTGTGCTAGCAACTTATGAGAGTCCTCGCTACAGCAAGCAGCAGACCTGGTGCTCATATCTATCTTTTGTCAGCACAGATAATGACAAGCACAGTAGCAGTTGGTGTTGGCTTAATGGCTGGCCACACTAACACTTTTAGACTTGATTGTTTAAATCGAATGGATGCAAGGATTTGGCCATGTGCAATTTAAGATTGGAAAACAAACAAGGGCATGCAATGTTTGTGACCTATTCTGCAGAGAATAAATGGTGTTAGGATAACGAAGGCTGTGTGGGACGTGGATAAGTAATTGAGTAATAAATAATTGGTACATGGAAATGTTTAAAACACTCAGAAACTAGGAATCCCAGGAGAAGACAGTCAACTTTTAGTTACTTATATAGGCACTCACTCAAATGTGTTTCATTCCCTGTGGATTTTTAGTCTCCATTTCTTTAGAACATAGGGAGAGAAAGAGAGAGAAAGAGAGAAACAGAGATAGAGACAGAGACAGAGATGGAGAGAAAGAAACAGAGGTGGAGAGACAGAGATGAAGAGACAGAGAGAAGAATAATAAATTGTATCCATTTGAAGCTAGGGGAAAATATGAACTATACTGATTCAAATCGAATTTAGAAATACTGAGCAGTCTAGAACTCCACTTGTGAAACACATTTCTAGAAACCAGAGAATAAGAAAAATATTTACAATCTTTCAAAGCATCTGGCCGGTGGGTAATGATGCTTTCTCCAAGCTCCTCCTGATCAGTGACATGGTGGTAAGACTGGATGTGGGAATCATTTTCTGTGTTTGATTCCTGAGCTCCCAAGGACAGTTTTTTGCTGCCGTTTCCCCCAAAAGTGTTTCAGGGCAGTGTGTGGAAGTCAGAGGCCTTGAGGCCTCTCCTGACTGGGGGCTGGCAGGCAGTGTCTCCCCTGACTGAACTTCAGTCATGCCATCTGGACATTCAGGAGAACACCTAGTCTGAGGTTTGCTCATGAGCGCAGTGTAATGTCACCTCTATACACGATGTCACAAGGGTCCTGGTGTACCAACGCACATAAAATAAAAATAAATAAATTATTTAAAAAATTTAAAAACAAATAAAAGTCCATACATTTATGTTAAAATATGTAAAGATATTGAAGCTTAATGTTCATGTTTAAAATATTTAAATATATTTTACTGATTACAAAACCCCTGAGATTAAGATGCATTTCATTGCTTTATTTCTTTAAAAAATTATTTAATTTTTATTTTATGTGTCTGGGTCTTTTGCCTGCTTTGATGTCTGTGCACCATATACAATATTGGCAGAAGCTGTATGTTCTAGATTGGAGTTACAGACAATTGGAGTTACCACATGGGTCCTGGGAATTAAACCTGGGTCCTCAGTGAGAGAATCTAGTCCTCTCAGCCTGTGGAGCCATCTTTAAACCCCCTCCCCAGTCCCCTGCACTGTTTCTTCTTCTTTGTTTAAATGTAGTAAATTCCACTGTGATTTGTGCTGTATTCCTAAGGCAACAGGCAGTTCTAAAACACAAACACGCTGACTGATACAGGAATCCACTGTTCAGTCCTGTGAAGGCAGATTTTTCTTGGAAAAGAAATCAGGCAGTGGAATGACTCATGCTTTGGAAGAATGTTGCAATTTTTTTTGGTTCCTCTTTCAAAATGACTCTGTTATCCTATGATTAAGTTTATTGGATACAGTCACACTTAAATTTTGAGTTTCCCATTGCCAAAAGCTAAAAACCATAAACAGAGATTGCCTTTATAAAAGAAATGCCCAGTCATTTATACCTGATGGATGTCTGTGGTAGCCATCATATGAAAATTGAAGAAACTCGGATCATGTACAAGGAGATATCACAGTATTTATCAGTGAATATATTAGCCTAAAGCTGCTGTTGGCCATTGTATACTATTCCGACGTAATGTCTTTTAGGGGCTACAGATGTGACACAGAAGTCAAGGGTATTTGCTACTCTTGCACAGGACTCCTTTGGGCTCCTAACACTCAAACCATGGCTCACAACTACCATAACTCTAGCTCCAGAGAATCCTGAATGCATGTGGTGCCCATAAACTCATTTAGGCACACATATACACATGTAAACAAAAATAATGAAGAAATCTTTTAAAATGTCCTTTACTATTTTCATTGTTTTTCTATTTTTTTCCTGTCTTGATTTCTTTCTTTTATAGTGCATTTTAATTTCCC